>NC_052049.1:130840346-131110346 GCF_903992535.2 Arvicola amphibius | reverse complement strand
TGTTTTTCCAGCCTTTTTGGGTGCTAGTGTGCCTTTGAATCTGAGGACTGAGGGATGTTTACTTGGGATAGGAGAGTTCATGGCTTCACTGGGTGCAAAGGCCTGAGTCTCCGCTCCCCTCCATCCTCTGCCCCAGCCTCTGAGGCTCACCAGTGCTGAACTGCTGCTGGCTCATGTGCCTCATCCACTTGGTCATCATTTAGGGTCTTCTCCCAGGCCGTCTTCCCCGCCTCTTCCTCTTCCTCGTGCTTTGTATGAACTGGCACACTTCATTTCTTTGGGAGTGGAATCGTTATATAGGCCAGGTTGGCCGGGAACCAGTGATGCTCTGGTCTCAATGTGGATTACATGTGCCCACTGTTTTCCTTATATACATCTTCGCTGTCTCTATCACCCTGTAGATGATGCCCTTCATTGTCCAGCAGCCTGGACAGACAGTCTGCTAGCGCAGGTCAGAGGGTGACTTGGAGTCAGTTCTCTCCTTTACCATGTCGGTGCCAGGGATGGAACTCAAGGTGTCCGCGTGGTGCCCCCTGAGCCAGCTCACTCCCGCATCCTAATCCCTCTTCAGCTAGCCAGAACAGTACTAATTTAGGTTTAAAAGAGAGATTCTACTTCACTTAGATTCCAAAAGGAATCCATGTTTATTGAGCAGAGTTTGTACCTCAAATTCTGTGGGAAGTGAAACCAGAAAGGCTCTGGCTTCCTTTTGAACCCAGGCTGTTCCAGAAGGTGTCATCCACAGAGACTGTCCCGGGATATGAAAAGGGTGGGAAACCCGGAATCCATTCACCTATGTGGCTCTCTTTCCACTTGAGGACTTTACTTATGGACACCTTCCCACATCAGTTGATATCAGTGATCCCCTTAGGCTCTGAGCCTGGGCCTCGCTCCAGCCCTTCTGGGGTATGCTCTTTCCTGTGGAGTGAGGAGTCCTACAGTGATGGGGACAGGACCCAGCTCTCATGTCTCCTGTCAACGTTCTCTGAGAGCCTGGGCCTCCTCTCTGGGTCTCTGTGCGTGTGTGTACAGAAGCCAGAGGTCAACTTCCAGGTGCCATACACTTTGTTCTATGCGACAGGGTCCCTCACTGGGACCCGAGGCTTGCCAATTAGGCTAGACTGGCTGGCCAGGGACCCCCCTCCCCGTGTCCACCTGTCTCTGCCTCCCCAGCACTGAGATTGCAAACTTGTATCACAATGACCCAGATCTAATGATCAAACACAGATCCTCACAGCAGAAACTTTACCAACTGATCCTTCTTCACCCCACTACCCCTGAATCTTTCTGATGAAGTACAACATTGCTGAAGTTGGTAGCTAATCAGTTTGCCAGGGTGTGGTCAGAGAGTGTGTGTGGCCCCTGGAAACCATTGGAGAGGAAGGGTAGGTGGGGAGAAGCAGTGTTAACTGAGGCCAAAATCTTCCTTTGCTGCTCTGTTAGTGGTCTATCAGTCTTCACAGGAGCATCTGATGTGGATGGGGAATATGGCCCAGCCCAGTTCTTCCGGGAGCATCTGATGTGGATGGGGAATATGGTCCAGCCCATTCTTCATGGTGGTAAGCCACTGTTACATTTTCATTCTGGTGCTGCATCTGCTGAGAGATGCTCAAGGAGATTTTCTATGGCACAGGCCTTTGCCAACACTAATCAGTGCAGGAGCTTTGATGTCCCAGTGGTGTGGGTGGGCATGACTCCAGTAGATGTGATGTCACTCTGAGAGATGGCTATGGAGGTGGCTCTTTGCATCGCGGTGCCTGGCCTTACCACCTCCTCCTTCCCTTCTGCTGACCTCTGGGGTCTGGCTCCTTGCCTGGGAGTTACCTCTATTTGTCCATTTTGTTTTTTCTCCCTAGATCACAGAACCTCTTAGAAGAGAAGAGGGAGTGAGTGAGGGGAGGAAGCTGGAAGGGACGTTCTCAGCCCAGCTGAAGGGAAAATGAGAAGCGGTCCTGCTGGCTGCCTGTTTTGTGCCACAGCAGAAGGGTATCAGCCTCGTGGCACCTCGCCCTCTCACACCCATGCCAGGCACGTGTCCGTTGCACATCTCATCACACGCCCCTCTGAGTGTGCAGTCTCCCACCCCAAACCCTCTGAGTGCCCCCATTCCATCCACTCCCAACGCCACTTCCTCAGGAAGCCTTCCATGATCTATCTCTCGGCCGAAAGTCATCTTAATCCTCATGATGCTTTGCTTACACCACTAGTTTGTCTTTTCTCTCCTGTGGGTATCAGGCTTCTAGGAAGCAGAGACTTCCACCCACTTTTGGAAGGCCCAGAGTTGTTCAAGGCACTTTGAGGGGTCCAAGCTTGGTGACTGCTGAATGAATGGATGGACAGGCGGAGGAGGCACTCACACTGCTGTGGCTAGCTGAGTCCTCTTGGTTATTGGGATAAAGCCTCCTGATGAGCATCGCTGAGCTCTCCTGGGTTGCGCTCTGCACAGACTCCTGCCCTGAGCATCCTTTGTGTGCCCCTCGGAAAGCCTGAACGCCACATGTAAAAACCCTTCCATCTCTTTCCAGAAGGCTTGATAAGCCCTGGCTATTTTTGTTCATGCCACACTTGGAGAATATTTTCCTTTTCTGTTTCGTAACAACTCTTTTCCTTTGAAATGAAGCCTAGGCACTGAGGCCGTTCAGACAGATGTTTCTCGGTGGGATGTGCGGCTCTAATTTCTTGATGTGTGTGGGTCTGATGGCTTCCCTGTTACTGCCTAGGTGTCAGCTAGGGCCAGCCCCTCTGAAGTTCCTGCTGCCCCCAATGCAGGTGATCACTCCTAAGACCAGTGTACAGTGCACTCCAACAGCCCCTTTCAGGGTATCCCTGGCCAGGGAGATTGCCAGACAAGGAAGGATGCAAGCTCACAAATGTCAAACCTCTCCCAAACCACACAGCTGACAGAGCACCATAGGATACTCATTGTCCCTGGGGTGGGGGCTGGGGTCCAGCACTCTTTCCTCCAGCACACAGATCTGGAAAAAGGGAGGCTAAAGGACGAATATCCTGTTGCTCCTGGGCCCAGCTGAGTGCTTGCAGCTAATGCTGGTCTATCCCTCCCTCTCCCGGCCTCCGTTCCTTGTCTGTAAAGTGAGGGCCTTGGATAGGCTTTGGTCTGAGCAGTAGCCAGTGAGCAGGTTCTATGTTCAGGATGCTGTGAACTTGAACAGAGGGGAGTGGATGATCATGAAGTGACAGGCCTAGGCAGGGGCACCAGGGACAGCTCTTGTTTGGCCATTTGAGAATCCGTCCCTGAACGGCCCCTGGTGGGGGCTTGCATCATGAATGGTGTCACCTGGGGATGGGGTTCTGGGCCCATGGGGAAGAGTGGAGTGACTCCCATGTCAGGCTATAAGTGCCTATCAGTGTGATTTCTAGTGTCTCTCCTGGTAAAGGCTGTGCCAGGATGAACTAGAGAGACTGAGACATCCCTGCCTCCCACAGAGCTGAGGCAGTCATACTGATTCTTCCCGACCCTCCTCAGCCTACCTCGCTGACAGTCCCATCTATCCCCTCTCCCTTCACAAGTCCACATCCAGCTGTGCCCAGCCTTTAGGTCTTGTGCAATGACACTGTCATCTGCAAGGCTGGCTTTCACAAACAGCACAACCAAATCACAAAACAAAACAAAACTCTCTGTGTTTTAATTAAAAATCTTATGATTTTGTGTTGGATCTCATTCATAGCTAGCCTCTGCCTACATGGTCTGACAGGCGCCACACTGCCCCTGATTGGACTGTCCCCTTGTGCTTTCAGGGGGCCAGAGTCCCCATGAATTAGTCACATACTTGGATTCAGATACTAACTGTGCCTACCAGGTTAGTTTTTGACACTATAGACCTCTCACCAAGGTGGAGACCGGTGACCTTAAGATTTGCCTTGGGATGGTTAAAAGCAGAAATCCCAGGCACCCCCTCTAGCAAGTCTGCCCTGGTGACTGGCTGAGAAACCCAAGTGTTGGTTCCTTTCAGCGGGTGATTCTGTTTGGCAGCTGGCTCTAGGAGCCCTTGGCCTGGATTTACTGGTGCTCACCAGACTTGGACATGATGATAACCATGCCACCTGGGCATAGAGGGCAGGATGGCCAATCAAGAAATCATTAACACAGTGGAGGGTGGAGTGTCCCATGGTGGAGCACTTGCTTAGCACAAGCAAGGCCCAGAGTTCATCTCCAGCACTGTCCCTGTCTCCAAATGACCAAAACCAGGGCACACACTCATCTGTTTTCAACTAAGTGCAGTTTTCACCTAAGGCCAACTGATTGGGCCATTGGAGCTCCCACCCATCCATCCCTCCTTCTCTCCCTCCCTCTCTCCATCCATCCCTCCCTCCCTACATCTATCCATCCTCAAAGTCCTCCACAGGAAGAAGCCATAGGAAGTGGTTTTATGAGTGGATCCTTGGTGAGAGTTAATTTTCTAGTAGGGATTATGCTAAGGGATCCCCTGAGGCTCACTTAGTCCTCACAAAGTCCCATGACGTGGTTTTTTTTTTTTTTTTGAGACAGAGTCTCTTGTAGCCCAGGCTAGCCTTGAACTGCCTGTGTAGCTGAAGCTGATCTTGATCTTCAATACTCCTGCCCCCACCTCTAAGTGCTGGGAGTACAGGTATGTACCACCATGCCCAGTTTATGTGATTCTGGGGGTCAAACCTAGGGCATCCTGACCGCTGAGCTTCATCCTAGCTTACAATGACCCCATAGAAGAGAGAGAGATGGCGCTCTAATTTTGGAGTTTCAGAGATTACTGGATGAAAGCTGGTGAAGACTCAACTCTTAGGTCTCCCCCTTGTCCTTGGTCCCTCCTTGAGAAGCAGAGGGGTATAGCCAGCTGCCAGCCCAGCACAGTGTCATGGCATCCTTTCAAACATTTTTTGTTTGGCTCAAAACTCAGATTCTCTTCATTTTCTCCCTCTGCATCATGACAACTATTCTTTATAAAAATTATTTTATGTATAAGCATGTGCTTGCATCTGTGCCTTCCCACTTGAGAGCTTTGTAGCCACAGAGGACAGAGACAGGCATTGGATCCCCTAGAGCTGCAGTGATAGATGGGTTGTGAGCTGTCATGTAGGTCCTAGGGAACAAACCTAGATCTTCTGCAAGAACAAGTGCTCTTAACCACTGAACCATCTCTCCAGCCCATCCCTGTTCTTACAGAATCGTTCTTATGCCGAGAAGCCCTAAAGAATCAAAAAGGCTGCAGGCTCACTTGAGCTACTGGCGAGTTAAGTCTGTCATTACGTTTTTGAAAATGCCCCCATCTTGCATTCCAGAGTCATGAGCTCTGCAGTTGGGAAGAGGGGAGCTGCAGCCACAGGCTGTGCTGCCTGGTGTGGGCCAGGCTGCAGCCCTCCCTTACCTACCTGCTTGCCTGGCTCCGCTGTGGCTGACCCTTCTCTACTTGGCAGGGAGAAAGGGTACCTGTATCTCCTACACAGGGACCATGGTCCCAGGATTCCATCCAACAAGATGTCTACTAGCTTTGTGCTTCCCTGAGATTTAGTATGAATCTCACTCAGAGTTCTAGAACCCTCTTCTTCCTTCTTATTCCGTTCTTCGGATCTGTGTCTCCCATTGAAGCTGCAAAGACTAGGGCGAGGTGATCCCTACTCTGGGGCTCACAGCTGCGCTGCTCTACACCCCAGCTTTCCATCTCGTTTCCCCCTTTCCTTTTTCCAGCTCTCCTAATTGGTTTTTCTTACAACGCTCTTTCCAGGTGGCTCTGTGCTACTGGTCCAGACTGACTCATGGCAGCTGAATCAGGAGGAAACGTTCTAGAGGTCAGGGATAGATTTAAGAACTCAAGAGAAAACCACAGAGGCATCACCACAACCAGCTCAGTTCAGAACAAACATGGCACCACTGGCCGTGTGTGTAAGCAGGCATTGGGGGCAGGGTGCATCTGAAAGGGCTTGAAATCCTAAGGTCTTGGTTGCATTGCAGTCAGGGATAGTTAGTTAGAAGGAAGCATTCTCTCTAAGCCTGTGGAAAACCCTGGTTAGGTTAATGGGGATTATCACAGCTAATATTATTGAGAAAGACATTTATAATGCACTGTTGTGTTTTTCCAATTGCATACAACCACTGAAAATGTGGCTGCATTCTGATTGTCAAGGAAAGGTCAGGTTCTGTTGGTTTGTTTTCCATTAGTGAAGACCGCCTATGGGAGAAGCTGCTCATACCCATGGCAAACCCACAGAATTGGGTGGAGGAACAAGGAGTGGGCCAACCTGCGCCCTCTAGTGCCAGGTAGGATAGATGCAACTAAAGTTGTTTGATGCCCTAAAAACTGACTGTGAGGTATGGTGTAATGGCGCACACCTTTAACCCCAGCACTTGGGAGGCAGAGGCAGGTGGATCTCTGTGATTTCCAGGCTAGCCAGGGCTACACAGTGAGACCCTGTTTCCAAAGCAACTTCCTCCCCAAACTGACGATAGTCATCCCTTAATGTGCATGGGAAATTGGTCCAGGAACTCCATGGACACCAAAATCTGCAGCTGCTCAAATTGATACATAAAACAACACAAGATGGGGCCCCATGGTCAGAGTGCTGCACAAGCATTGGGTGGGACTTGAATGAAAAGGGGGGCATGGCCATGTGTCCCTGTAACCCTAGTGCTTGTGGGGAAGGAGCAGAGACAGGAGAGTTGCCCAAGCTTGCTGGCTGCTAGCCTAGCTCCAGGCACAAGGAGAGGCCCTGTCTCAACAGAATAAGCTCAAAAGTAAAAGAACAGAAACCCAACATCTTCTGTCTTTTCAAGGCATGCTCAGGGGCATGCACATCCCTAATATATATCCGTGTTTTTAACACACTCCCAACCTCACACACACACACAATGGCTTAGCATTGGCATAGAACTTACAGACATCACCTCTAATCCAATACAAATAGCTATTTAAACAGTTACTGTGATATATTATTTAAAGACTAATGATAAGAAAGTAAACTGGACGTGTTCAGTACAGATGCATTCTTATAGAATATGTCCAGCCTATAATTTCTTGGAATCTGTGGATTCAGAACTCACAGACACAAAGGGCCAAGTGTACCAGCCTTAAAATCATAGGAATCTGCTTTGAAGATGGTGCGGGTTTCAGTCTGAGTTTATTTGCTCCCTCCTGTGAGACACCCCCATTGCTTTTCTTGCACTGGACTTAGGAAGGATGTAGGGAGTCACAGGATGGTGTTGGCTTTTGAGAAGGGGTTGGGAGAGGAGGCTGCAGGCCACTGTGCAGGGGTGGGGAGAGAGGGCAGAGGATGGGCAGAGGCAGCCCAAGAAGATGCTGAGTTGGCAGTTCTTCCTGACTTCCCTGAACTGGTCAAATCCAGTTTATTTTTCTTTCTTGGGGATTAGTAACCAGGAGGCTTTCTTTCAGCATTTCCACTCCCATGACTGTGTGTCTTTTACCCATACTGTTTGACCCGCTTCCTTTCGGAGTTCAGAACTAGAGTATTCTCTGGCTGTAAGGCCTGCCGTGGGCTCCAGCCTTGCTGCTGTCTGTGTGTGTGAGGCGTTACCTGGGCTATCGCTCACATACTCTCTAAGTCCTGACACTTTCCTGTGTTGATTTGGAATTAAAACCATAAATAAACAGAAGGAGAACGGAGAAGGAGAACAGAGAACGGAGAACGGCTCCTTAAGGAGCCTTGAGAACTGCCTCTCACATCTGGCTGCCTCTCACATCTGGCTGCATTTCACATCTGCACACTGTTCCTGAGTTTGCACTGGGTTCTGGGGCTGGCAGTCCCCCTCCCATCTCCCCATGGTTGGTTCCTCTTAGGCTGTTCTGTGCCATTTGGGGGCATAAGGTGCTCCCAGCTCCATCAGTGAGGACGAATGCCTGGCTTTCTATTCCCCTCTGTGAGCCTCCCACAGCCCCTCTCGCCCCGCCTGCCTGCCGTGCCAGGGCCTGCCCAGTGGCTTGGCCTGGGGCCTAAGACAGCATTTCCCTAGAATATGGTTTCCCCCTTCTCTCTGGCCTTCATGCAGTGGGTGTCATCCTACCCACCGGCTTTGCCTCTGTTGTGATTTAGTCTCTAACCAGAATGAGTCAGGGTGTGGATTTTTTTATTTGTTCCAAGGAAAAATCGTATAGGGTTGGGAGCCTGCTCTGGGGGCCGGAACTGGGAACAAAGCAGAGCATGTTCCTTGGTGACTTCTACAGCAATGAGGGCCAAGGCTGCTCCAGGCCTGTCACGGAGGGAGGGGGCAGAATAAAGATCTGTCATTTCGCCCAAGCAACCATTCAGGTGCCCTTTCCTTGAAGCCTCTCTTCCCCCAGGGAAGGACTGTGATCAACATTCCATGTCATCTCCTCCTCCTTCCTCCTAAGGATGCTCTGGGGTTTGTATCCCTGGGCCCTTTGGTTGGATGAAGAGACTGTGGTACAGAAAATGACTGTGATGTGTTCAGATCTTGACTTGGGAAGGGCCGAGCTGGGAAGGCACCACATTTCATATGGCCTGAGCTGTCCTTGAACTTGCTGTGTAGCCACAAATGATCTTTTGATCCTTTTGCCTTCACTTCCTGAGCCAGGGATTACAGGAGTGAGCCATCATGCCAGGTTTATGCTGCTCAGGGACTTGAACCCAGGACCTTGTGCATGCTGGGCAAACACTCTATCAACTGAGCTTGCATTCCCAGTCCTGTTGTGTGACTTCGAGACTTGACTTTGCCAGTGGCGAGGCAGGTGTCCTCAGCTGTTCACCCTCAGTGAGCCCCTGGGTGTAGATGTGAAGATCCCTAGGGCAATATGAGCTTACTGGTAAAGGGGGGGGCAATGCAGAGCACCCCAGGAAAGAGCCAGTGCCTTGTTCTGGATTCTCACCAATAAGGACATCTTGTGGTCTGGGATCCAGCGTGGTAAGTGACCTGATTTAGCACCTCCCACCTAGGTGCTCATTAATCCAGGTGGAGCAGTCATAGCGGGTAGACACTGCCCCGAGCTGGCAATGAGAGGAGTTTCAGCCCTGGCTCACCCACTCCTTGCCGTGGGACTTGCTTTAGTTATCATTCTACCCCTCTACCTTGGCTTCCTCGTCTGTGAGGTAAGGGGGTTAGGAGAACCTCTCAGACCACCTTCCTTATAAGGTGGAGCTGGCACGGGGCACAGCAGCCCTGAAGGTCTACCCATGGTACTGTGTGGCCCATTTGGGCATCCTGGGGCTGCTTCTAGCTCTGGACCACCCCATCCCACCTCTGCCTCTGAACGGTGTTCCATGGAAGGCTTCGGCAATGGTGGTCCTGCTTTCAGGACAAGGAGTTCCCTGTTCTGCCTGGCGTCTCCATAGCACAGACACTATTCCTGATAGGACTCTTGGGAGAGACTAGGGTGTGTTCTACTTCAAATAGGGCACTGGGGAGAGACCAGGGTACAGCCTGCTTTTTTCCTGTCACTGTGATAAACACTCTGACCTAAAGCAACTTAGTGGGAAAAGGGTTTATTTGGCTTTAACTTCCAGGTCCCAATCCTTTATTGGGGGAAGTTAGGGTAGAAACTTAAAACAGGGACTTGAGGTAGGATCTATGGAGGAATACCGCTTACTGCTCACTTGTCTGCCTTGTTCAGCTGGTTCTCTTCTACAGCCCAGGATCACATGCCCAGGAATGGCACTGCTCACAGTGGTACGGGCACTCCCGAATCAGCCCTCGAGACAGCGCCCCATTGATGTGCCCACAAGCAAATCAGACCTAGACACTTCTTCAGTTGAGGTTCCCTCCTCCCAGGTGACTCTAGGCTGTGTCAATTTTGTTTAGATTATATATATATATATATATATATATATATGAGACTGCATGTTTTGGCCTCATGTATTTATATATGAGGCTGCACGAGCTTATGTGTACCATATACATGCATGTGACAGTGGAGGCTAGAGGGTGGCAGATCTCTTGGAACTGCAGTAGTTACAGTTGGTTGTGAGCTGCCTGATATGTGTGCTGGGAACATGGTTCTCGGCAGGGATAGGAAACATTCTTAACCACTGAGCCATTTCTACTGAGTCCTGGCTGTGCCAAGTTGGCCATAAAAACTAAGCAGAAGAGATTAGCGACCTGTGCCAGACATGAGTGTTCCAGACCTTGTCATGTCAAGACCGTCGTGTGATGCCATGCTCCTGGTGGAGGTGATAGCGAGAATCTACACCTCACCATGGGGAATATTTGCTTCCTAACTTTGCCGGTGTCTGGGGCCCTCTCCTCCCTTCTCAATCCACCTGCAGGATACACAGTCACATGACTCTTGAAGCCTCTAGGGACACAGCCCGGTTAAATGGTTGCCAGAACACCCTGATCAGAAGGGAAAGTGAGGGAGGAAGACAGGGAGGAGGAGGAGGGGAGGGGAGTGGAAAGAAGATGGTTTGACATCAAAATCTTACCTTTACCATTCTCTCAGATTCCTCTGCCATCCTTCCCTGCCATGTTGGAAACTGATTCCTTCACATGACCCCAGACCCTTCTGGGCATCCCTCTCTCTGCACCTGTGAGCTGGAATCTGTGTTGTGTGAGCATGCCCTTGGCCTTGGCCCCTGTTCTTCTGTACATGGGGATACACCTTTCTTAGTACAGGAGTCCCCAGCCCTGGCTCTCACAAAGCCAGAAGTGAGCTGGGGATAGACAGGACAGCAGAGGACTGACTGCAAGGCTTGGGCTCCACTCACTGGAACTGCTTCTGTTGTATTTATTTCTTTGGGCTTAGGCAGAACCTTGCCTGTAGAGTTCTGGGCCCCAGGCTCATTGTAATATTTACAATGTCCTTTCTTAGAGTCTCTGTTGACTCTCCTGCAAAATGGGGACAAACTTATTTCACTTTCAGGTAGCCTGCTTCTCTAAACCTGCACTGTGCCGTGGCTGTTAACCTTGCCTGTCAACCTAATGAGATTCAGAGTCACAATGGAAACAAATCTCTTGATGTGTCTATGAGAATGCTTCCAGAAAGTTTTGCCTGAGGAGGAAAGCCCCGCCCTGAATGTGGGTGGTACCATTCCATGGGCTGGGGTCTCAGACTGAATATGAAGTATAAGGTGAGCTGAGCACCAACGTTCATCTCTGTCTACTCCCTGACTGCAGATGGCATGTGACCAGCTGCCTCAACACTGCCACCAAGCCTTCCGTACCGTGATGGGCTCCCCCTCTGACTGGGAGCCGGAATAAGCCCTTCCTTCCTCGATTGCTCTGCAGGCGTTTTGTCCTGACACTGAAGATGTTACTAATACACGCACCAGGCAGTTTACCACGGCCCGGTGTCATCAAAGTCCACATAGCCCCACGAGTGTCTCCTTTAACAGACTATTCGGCCTTGCAGAGAGCTGATGTTTCTCCAGCCAGGGGCCGAGCTTCAAGAACGAACAGGGACCTTATGGGGCCCAGCTCCCTTTCTTCCCAGCACCAGGAGGTTTCCTGCTCCAGAGGATGCAGGCAGGGGCTTTTGTAGGCCGGCCCTGGAGCATGGGGACATCAAATGGGCTTAATCACTTCAATGTAAACGCGCTCAAGGCATGTGGATTGAATTTCTCTGAAAATACACAAGGGGCAGAGAACACTCAGTCTCGGAGGAATTTGTTTTCTCTTCCCTTTTTGTGTGCCTGTGAGTGTTGTTATTGTTGCTGAGACTGGAGCATGTCAGAAACGGTTCAAGATGCCTACAGCATCCCTGGATGCTCAGCAGAGCCCACTGAGGGTTCTGAATTGGGCATGGTGGGCAGAAGGTGAAGGACTAAAAATAAAACCTACTGGCTACCCCACCAGGCCTGTTCCCCCATCCTCTTAGTGCCACTACTGATGTCCCACAAGGCTTCAGCATGATGGCCAGGACCCCCTGCGGGTTCCTGTGGTAGGTGGCAGTGGGCCAGTCCTTCTCTGGGACACTCTGGGTCTGGGAGTGATACTTTCCTGTCTGGTCTGGTGGTGTCTTCGTGTAGTGGTGGTGTAGATGGTGACTCCCTGATGGAGACTCCTGGGGAGCAATTTGAGTAGCGCAGATCTCCTGGGTCTGACCCAGGAGACAGCCTGTAGGTGTGAGCTCTGCTCAGGGCTGGGTGCACAGAAGCCCCTCAACCCTCAGCCACTGTCTTGATTTCAGGTTTCCCTGCCTCCAGCTGCAAACTACTCACCTGTCACTTTGTGCGTTGCTGATTATAAAACCCATGTACACAGAGAGTGCTCTTTAACCTTGCCTAACTTTCCCAGATGGAGTGGGGAAGGGTCTGGTCTCTTTTGACATTTGAGTAAATAGAGGTTCGGAAAGGCGGAGTCTTCCAAGGTCTGTCTCCAAGTAACAGAGCTCCATGCTTCAAATCCTCTCTTGTCCCTCCTTTGAGGCGCCTGCTGCATCTAGCCACATCAACAGTTGCCACAGAGGCCATGCAAAATGATCAGCCAGTGACACTGGCATCAGCCTTTCACCCCAAGGTCAGCATCCACGGTTCCTCTCTGGGACTGAAACTCCCAGAAAGCTGCTGGCGGGAAAAGTGGGGCGAGTGGAAGAAGCCGAGAAGGGATGTGAGGCTCGGTCACGGCTGCCACCTTGATAAGGTTTGGGATAGCCATGGGAACACATCTCTGGACATGCCTAGGAGAGATTATCTAGCTTAGGCAAGACCCACCTTAAATGTGGGTGGCAGCATTCCATAGGCTGCCCCCACAACCCCGCTTTACAAACAGAGAGAGAGCGAGCTGCAGTCTAGTCAGTCTGCTTCCGGAGTAGATGCGGTGGACCAGCCGCCTCTGCGGCCATGTCTCCCCTGCTGTGCTGGACTGTGCCTGCAAGCCACGAGCCAAAAGAAATGCTCTAGTCCTTCTTTAAGTTGCTTTTCTCAGGTGTTTTTTTATCACAGTAGGAAGACAAGCAACCAATACGGGGAATAATTAAATGTGGTAATGAATAAGGTTCCTGTCACTGGGGATAGGAGCCCCTGAAATGCCCAGGTTGCTGCAGTCCACCTCACAGGTAAGGGCAGCTCTGGGGGTCCCCATGGCTGCTCCCTCTCTCTGCTGCTCTCAGTCAGTAGTGGCCAGAGTAAGCTCATGTCTAGGGACTCCAATGGGTGTGGCCCTGCCCATTCACCCGAGGCATTAACTCCTTCCCACAAGGCTCTGGGATCAGCAAAAGAACCTAAGAAGTCAAGATGGTAACCTTCCCAGACCCATTTCCTTTTCAAAGGCCTCCCAGAGACCCTGGCCAAGGCTCCCCGCTTTTAAAATCTGACTGAATTTCTGTCTTGGGCAAGATGCTGTGCCAGCTCTTAGGTTGCAAGGATGAGACGCGGGCGTTTCATGAGAGGTCCCTTGTTACCCTGGAAGTGATGTCAGAGGAAGGCTTAGGGATGGAAAGGCCCTTCCAGGACAGGAAAAGACTCCAGGGAGCCCTCATGGAGAAAGTGACCCCACAAAGACGGCCATAAACACTAGCAGGTCCTCTTTTGTCTTGTTTTTTAAATTTTTGAGTCATGGCCTCCTCAGTGGGTCTAAGACTTACTTCTGAGTGAAACCATGTTTTTAGCATTCCAGGACTGTGTAGAGCCTGTGAGCTTAGGAACAGATGTTTAACAAATATTGCTCAAAGTAAGTTCTATATTGAAAAAAGTCCATTCAACCTATTTTTTTGAGGCATGTTTTATGTGCCCCAGGCTGGCCTCATTGTGTTGCCAAGGACGGACTTGAATTTCTGATCCTCTTGCCTCCACCTCTTGAGATTTAGGTGTGTGCCACTATATATTCTATATACTGTTTATGCAATGCTAGGGCTTGAACCCAGGACCTTGTGCTTTACCAACTGAGCTACATCAGCCCCTCAACCTAATCTTCTCTCTCTCTCTCTCTCTCTCTCTCTCTCTCTCTCTGTGTGTGTGTGTGTGTGTGATATTGCGAGTGTACAAAGGCACGTGTGGGTGTGCATGCATGTGGTGTGTATGTGTGTGTGTGTTCGTGTGTGCATGTAGAGACCAGAGCCCTATCAGTTTTCTTTTTTTTTTTTCTTTTTTTTTTTTTTTGGTTTCTCGAGACAGGGTTTCTCTGTGTAGCTTAGGTGCCTGTCCTGAAACTACCTCTGTGGCCTCAAACTCACAGAGATCTGCCTGCCTCTGCCTCCCTAGTGTTTGGATTAAAGGTGTGCATCACCACAGCTGGGCCCACCTTATCTTTTTGAGACAAAGTATCTCCCTGAGCCTGGAGTCACTGACCAGGCAAGATCGACTAATCAATGAGCTCCAGGGATCCTCCTGTCTCAGCCTCCCCAGCACTAGGATTACAGGTATTTGCCATCATGCCCAGATTTTTATGTGGGTGCAGGGGCCATATCAACCCCCCCCTTTTTGCTCTTTTATACCTTGTGAAGAATATGCATACTGAGCAGCTGGAGAGATAGCTCAGTGCTTAAGAATGCATACAGCCCTTCTAGAGGATATGAGCTTGGTTCCTAGCATACATATCAGGTGACTTCGGCTCCCCGCAAACCCAGCTCCAAGGGGATCTGACACTCTGGTTATCATAGACACACACACATATACACCATTAAAATGATAAAAATAAATTAAAGAGAAAAAGAGAATGCACACACTGGGGCTAGAATCATAGCTCAGGTGTGTAGTGTTTGCTTAGCATCATGAATCCTTAGCAATATAAAAAAAATAAATCTTGAGGAAAAGAAGACAGGTGGCCTGCATCCTTTTGTAGCGAGTGGAGAGCAGCTTACTTCTCTGACTTTGAGCACCTAATGAATGCCAGTCATTCAGCCCCTGGCTCCACAAAGAATTATGACCTACTTGAGAAAAAATAAAGATGCTATGAAAAGGGAATACAGACTTCTGTGGGGACAGCTACTCTAGGGAAAGGAAGATCACAGACGGCTTCTCTGGGGAAATGACACAGAAGATCGCACAGAACGGTGTGAAAGAGGCTTTTGATTTTGGCTGTGAACTACTAGGAAAACTGGACAAAACGTTTGAAACAGCCATTTTTCAGGCAGCAGGCAGCAACCAAAGCAGAGTCTGCTATCTAAAGGAAGGCCCTACAGCACCCAGCCCACACGCACCCTGCTTTCCTCTGAGGGCTTTTCCTACGGAAGCCCAGCACATACAAACCGCAGAGCCTTACGGAAGGCAGCGATCTTGCAAGTCTGATGTGATTTACCAATGATAGATTCAAGGAGCTTGGAAAACCCAAGGCAGAGAAAATACAAAGAGAAGAGCCTAGGGACACACTAGATTCAGACTCCCGACACCAGACACAGGCAGAAAAGCAGCCACAGGGAAGTGACACACTGTATTTAAAAGACAAATGACATCTCCCCAGGTTCTATAAAGTCAGAACACCATGGGATATCACTTGAAATGGTAGGGCCATCAAAATGGCTCTGTGAGTAAAGGTGCTTGCTGCTAAGCCTGTTGATCCGAGTTCTATCCCTAGAGTCCACACAATGGAAGGAGAGAATCACCTCCTTCGAGCTGTCTTCTGACCTCTCTCTGCACATACACCATGCACGTGGGCACCCCCCCCATGCACAATAAAACAATAATAATGTAACAGGAAGAAATATAAGGATGGCAGAATAAAGCGTACCAAAAAAGATACACCTGAAGAACCAGAGTGAAATAAAGGTATTTCAGACAGATGAGCAAGTCCAACTCCTGAAGTTAAAGACAAGAAACACTGAAGGTGCTGTCTTCTGAAAGAAAATCCTGGCAAAGACAGCATATAATTATGTGAAGATAACGAAGAGCCACAGAATGGTAGTTAAGCGAGGAAGGAGATAGGAATACTGACAGTTTAAAGGCGTTGTGGAATTTATAGCTATGTAAAAGCAAAAACCCACGACAAGAATGGCACAAGGGACAAGACAGATGACTGGAATTCATGTTATTTAGGCAGCGGTAAAGCATTAATTTAAGATAGATCTTGGACAAGCAAGATGGCTCAGTAGGTAAAGGTGCTTGCTGCTAAGTCTGATGTCCCAAGTTCCATCCCTGAAACCCACATGGCAGAAGGAGAGAACTGACTCCCAATTAAAATCATATCTAGTTATAGAATTATGATATAAAATGTTAAGATATAGCATAAGATATACCAGACGCCTTAGGTGACCTCTGACCTTCACATACATGCCTTAATGCCCCCTCCCAAATAAGTAAATAAATGTAATTTTAAAAATAGACCATAGTCTATTTTAAAATCAAGAATTCACATTTTAGTCTTTAGGTTGAACCACGAAAGTAAACAAAAGAAGGTATGTGTAAGCTAGGGGAGTAGCTCACCACTCTAGTGGTGGAGTGGCTTCCCAGCACATGTGACACCCTGGACTTAGTCTCCAGAGCTAGAAACAACAGGACAATGTATAACAGGAACAATAAAAAGCAGAAAAGAAAAAGAAGGCCAAGAGACAAGCAGGCATGTTAATAATCTGAAGAGACTTTGTTATTAACTGAGTTATCGTAGTTAAGGTCCAATTAAAAGGCAAAGCTCATCAGGATTATCCAAATAAAAGGCAAGGCCTACCAGAATGGATTAAAAATTCAGGTGTCATTTAGAGGAAGAATGATTTAAATATGAGGACATGGGGCTGAAGACACGGCTCAGTGGTTAAGAGCATGTTCTGCTCTTGCAGAGGACCTGAGTTCAGTCCCCAGAATCCACACTGGGTGCCTCACAGCTGTCTGTAACTCCAGTGGCAGGGGACCTAATGCCCGCTCTCCTGACCTCTGCAGGAAATTGTGCTCATGTGTATATA
Organism: Arvicola amphibius; assembly: GCF_903992535.2. NCBI lineage: Eukaryota > Metazoa > Chordata > Mammalia > Rodentia > Cricetidae > Arvicola > Arvicola amphibius. Next base: position 131,093,622 of record NC_052049.1, on the reverse strand, counting down.
CCCACACAGACATACATGCCTATACATAATTAAAGATAAAAACAACTCTTCAAAAAAAAAAAAAACAGGTAAGGCTACAGAATGGCTGAAAGCAAGGGCATGAGAAAGAACACACAGGAATTTACTAAAAGATGGCTATTGTGCCCACAGTAGTCTAGACAATTGTATGTGCATATACCTATGTATATATGCAATACAATCACAATATAAAATATTAAGATATAACATATGATATATTAGGTACCATAGTCATCTTTAACTGTCGATTTGGCACAGTCTAGGATCCCCTGAGAAGGGAGTCTCCACAGAGGGATTGATAGATCATGCTGACTGACTAGTAGGCATATCTTGTTATCCCATGGTTTCTGCTGTACCTGCTTGACCATGACAGGTGACACTGGCAGGAGATGACGCTGTGTGGAAAAAGCCATCCTACCTTCTGGTTCCTGTCCTGATTGTTCTCTCAGGGACCTTGACATGGAAGCATAGTCAATACACTCCTCTCCAGGTTGCTTTTGGTTAGTGATTTATCATGGCAACAGAGTGGAAACAGTATGCTAGGCTGTAATGCTAAATTGGTCCACCTAGTAGCAATTTATATACCTAACCAACAATTTCAAGATATATAAAGTAAAGCTGGCAGAACTAAATGGTAATTCCCAATAATCTCTGGAGACTTTAATACACATATCTCAGAAACTGATAGAATAAGCGGACCAAAAGACTCCCTCACTACTCAAAAACCCACCAGACTAACAACAGTGAAGTTGTAGACATTTGAATATCACAGCCATGTTAATATAACTGACATGCAGAAAAAGACCTAATAAAAACAATAACAGGCTGATCGAGTGACCTGGTAATTTACTGAAATAGACAATATCTGGATTTATAGAATGTGAGGCTGGAGAGATGGCGCAACAGTGAAGAGCACTGGCTGTTCTCCCAGAGGACCTGGGTTCAATTCCCAGCACCCACACGGCCGTTCGTAGTTATTTATAGCTCTAATTCCAGTGCATCTGGCACCTTCACACAGGCATGCATGCAGATAAAACACCAATGCACATGAAATAAAAATAAATAAATCTTAAAAACAAAACCCCCGAATCAATCCTTATAAAACTCCAATAAATTGATACACCTATAGCAGGGCACATTGTGACAAAGGGTGGCAGCATTAACTACCTTTGAGAAGCATGAAAATGAGGACGTGCCATAGAACTTAAAGTCTCTGAAAATAAAAGCAGGATGGCAATGGTTGATATTTTATTCGTAAAACTTGAATGAAAAGGAGGGATTTCTGGAGAAATGCTATCAATACTAACACGAGCAACTGGAAAGCTGCACGGCCCATTATCTTCAGGAAGTTGGATCTCAGCTGAAAATCTGACCATAGCAACGTGCAGAGAGTAAGACTTTGGAGCACTCAGTCCTGAATAGGATGGCCTCATCAAGCTCCTCTCCCCAAGCCTGGGTGCTCCCTCCCACAGAGGTTCATGCTACACAGAGTCAGAAAAGAGGAAGAAGCAGATGCAAAGTCCCATCTCTAACTAGTAGAAAGGTCAGAGATGTGAGGCCAGGCAGGTGTTTGACTGAGCAGAGCAGGGTGGGAGGCACCCATGGCCAGCATTCACTGGGAAGGCTCTGAGAACGTGGAGAAGTGCTAAGCCCTTGTCTATCTGTTGAAAACCCACCAGGGAGAAAACCCAGTTGAACCGTGCAGGTGTGTGGGAATGTGTTTGGGGGAGATGGGAATGTCCGTATCCTGACTTGTGGGGATGGTCAGGAAACCTAGCAAACTTACTAAAATCACCATTGATTTGTACACTTGGCATGATTAGATCATACGATCGAATAAGCTGTTTCATAGTAAAGTTATCCAAAACTTAGAGGTTGAAGCTTCCCTCTTTATTGCCCCACCTGGTGGTCCTGGGCTATTGCTGGCTTTCTCTCCATTCCCACTCACAGCCTCGCTGTGCCCCACCCCTACTACCTCTGCCCCTCATGAGCAATCTCACACCCACCTCAAGACGCCCCAGCCACTCTCAAGTACGGTTTCACGGTTGAGACCCTGAGTTCTGAGAATGCCTTACCAGTGAATGGCTCCCAGTGCCTGCTCCCTTTGGTCATTGCACCTGGAAAAGGGGGTTCGGCCTCCCCCCATTTCACATATGAGACAAAGAAGAGCCCATGACATTGGATGTTCAAGGTCTCAGAGGCAGAGCCTATCAGATTTTGACCTGCTAGGATGGAGAGTCAATTCCCAGGAATCAGGAAGCCCAGGAGAACCAGTCTGGGCAGCTGGCAGGCCAGAGGTAGGAAGGAGGGCGCTGAATATGAGCAGCCCTGGTTAGGGGGTCCCAGGGCTCACTCACCACTTCTTGCCACTGATGTCATGCTGCTGGACTGTGTAGCCAAAGAAGGCAGAACTGGGACCAGCGATGACTCGGGGATTCCTGGTATCCATGTTAAAGGTGTCTGTGAATCCTGAAGGAGAGCAGAAAAGAGAAACGGTGAGACTGGGGGTGGGGTGGGTGCAGGCTGCCTGGGGGTGTGTCTGGGCTTCAGGCTGCTCTTCTGCCTCAGAGAGGCTGGACTGTGAGGCAGGCGGGTGACCTTGTCTTTGAGGAGCCCCTGTGTGAGATGACTGGATGGGGGGAATCCACAGTCTGATGGGAAAGGAGTGGCCTCAAGGTAGGAGGCAAGGACCCTACTTTGGGAAGATATAGTTTCTCGCTGCAGGTGCCCCAGTGCCTGAAGTCAAGGTCTTGCTAACGCACAGTGTGGACCAATAGAGACCAGGAGACATTTACTCAGAGCCCCTAGATCTCACACCAGCCCTGTGAGACGGAAGTCTTGCACTTCTGTGATGCTAATCTGTGGGAATTCACTCAGCAGGTGAGCTGGGAAGGAGATCAAAGAGCTTGGGGAGCTGGGGCAGGATCACCCTCTTTAGGGTCCAGATGGAGGGCTCAGGAATGAGAAGGCTCTTTGCAGAGATTGGGGGGGGGTCTCTCTCTTGACTTCAGGACAGAGCACAGTGTCCATCATGGAATTCAGTCTAGAACTGGCCCGACCTCCATCTTACCTCACCCAGTCTCCCAGGGGAAGAGAGGAATAAAGCCTGGCCGCAGAAAAGAGACATTTAAGTTCCCAGAATCCAGTTACTGTATGCATCAACCCAAACTAACCAGAGGGTGGATTTCCTAAAGGAGAGGTTGAGTCTGTCCCCCTGACCTTGGCTCTCACCAATCTCTGGTTTTTCTGAAATCCATGGCTTTCTTTCTCTGGTGATGATGTGGGGGTGGGTATAACCCTCCTCAGGGATTATTGATCTCAGATACAAACAAAACCAGATGTTGTTTTTGATGAGAATTATCAGGCTGGCTGTAGAGATGCCAGGAAGCTGGCTGGGCCTTGTGCCATTCTTCTGCCCCAAGCTGGTGACAGAGGGGAATTCACAGTTCCTTGATGGCTCTTACTCTGTGGCTAACAGCAGCCCTGCTCTGTCTCAGGTTCTTACTTGGCTTTGAAAATGACCAGTTGGTCCCAAGAGATCAGAGTCACAGACTTGAACATCAGTGGGAGATCAGTTCTCAAACTCAGCTGGTGACGGCTCACGTGGAACCAAGGCTTCCCATCAGGACTGAGGGACATGGCCTAATGTGACCTTGGCTACTGTCAACCCAGTGCTTCATGATAGCTTATGGCATGCATGTTGAGCATCCACACTGTGAGGGACACTCAACTGTTCTCACCATCCTCCCTCACTTTCCCAAAAAGCTTCCCAGAGATCTTAGGAGAGAGCAACCAAAATCTCCTATGAGAGCCAAGGGATTGGCTCAGTTGGTAAAGTGCTTGATGCACAAGGCTCAGCAGCAGAGGCTGATGTTGACAAGAAGGGCAAGGAGCAGTCCCCACTCCTCATGGCGGATCTAAGCCACTTCTGCAGAACGCAGGATTCTTAGAAAGCACTCTCTGGGCCCTTCTTATGGGTTTAAGACCTGTTGTGATGGGAGTGGCAGGCTGCTTCCCGCCACCCGGCTAGCTTTACCTGAAATAATTACAAAGAAACTGTATTCATTTAAACACTGCCTGGCCCATTAGTTTCATCCTCTTATTGGCTAATTCTCATATCTTGCTTTAACCCATATTTAGTAATCTGTGTAGTACCACGAGGTGGTGTCTTACCAGGAAGGATCTTAGCCTGCGTCCATCTCGGAGAGGAGAGCTATGGTGTCTGCCTGAGGCATCTGCCTGACTCTGCTTTCTTTCTCCCACAATTCTGTTCTGTCTACTCTGCCTACCTAATTTTCTGTCCCATTAAAGGGCCAAGGCAGTTTCTTTATTAACCAATGAAAGTAACACATAGACAGATGACCCTCCTCCATCAAAGACCCTTGTTACAAGTGAGCTAAGTAGGCACAGGGAGGGTGGGATTTCCCCAAAGTTGCCAGCCTTTCTTCATGTCCCTCTTTATTCTGTATGTATGTGTGCATGTATGTATGTATGCATATGTGTGCATACATGTACATGTCAATGCATGCACATACATAGGTGTGAGTGCCGGGGGGGGGGGGTTCATATGTTGCTTCGCAGTTGCCTTTACCTTTGGTTTGAGGGAGAGTCCCTCACTGACTTGAAGCTTCACCAGGGAGGCTAGGGCAGCTAGCCAGTGAGCTCCGTGTACCAGCCTGTTTCTACCTCCTATCTCACTATTTCTGGGATTACAAACACACACCACCACACCTGGCTTCTTACATGGCTTCTGGGGATTCAAACTCAGGTCCTCACGCTTGTGAGGCGAATGCTGAGCTAACTCTCCTACTTAATCTCTGCCACTTCTTCAGTGTGACTTTCTCTACAGATCTTCACTTTAGAGAAATGTCTGCTTGGTGTGTCTTCTGGGGAGTAGGAGTGCTTGTCTGGATGAGACAGAAGTCGCCAGGGTCCTCAGTCATGCTGAGTGGGCCAACAGACTTGTTTGTAAGTCAGTGGAGTCTGAAGCCATGCCGGGGGAAGTGAGGGTAGGGTGGGGCGACCTGAGTTCTAATCTCAACGTTGTCATCATTTGGCTGTGTGTCCGTGGAGAATATGTCCGCTTCTTTGTGACCCAGGTTGCATGGCATGAGAGGCTTCAGTCCCACATCGCAGGTACTAATCCACACATGTGAGCGATTCTCTGGGGGTGCGCGCGCGCGCGCGCACACACACACACACACACACACACACACACACACACAGCTGACTTCCAGTTGTCAGCACACAAGCATCTGCCTTGAATCTCTGCAAACAACTGGGAATTGGAGACCAGGCGGCAGAAAGAATGCGAACTCATCTGAGTGTTGGCCAAACACATCTGGGAGGGGAAATCTCCAGGCAAAAGTGATAATATTTTGCATTCCCAAGCCAAGGGGGAATAATTAGGAAAGCCATCAGCTCATAGTCTGCACTATTCAGGCTTGGCTCTCCCTCTGCTTGTTTGCGCCGTAGAGACTTGGCAACAGGCTGGAGGAGCTTCTGGACACATCAGACATCAGAAAGATGGAGGCTTTGGTGGGTGTCCAGGGAACGTGGTTATCCTTCTGTGTAAAACCTAGCTTCACCCCCAGACCTGGGTGGTGCCACTAAAACCTCAATGAGTTCTGGGGCAAGAGAGCACACATGGCACCACTGTGAGCTGATTGCCAACTGGAAAGAATCTAGAATCACCTTGGAGACAAATCTCTGGATATAAGGAATTATCATGGTTATGAGACTTGAGGTAGGAAGATCCACTCTAAACGTGGGACGCCATGTGACCAGCTAGGGGAAGCTGCCACCTTGACGGGACTCCAAGCTCCTGCCACCATGACGGGACTCCAAGCTCCTGCCACCATGATGGGACTGTACCCTCACACTGTGAGCTAAGATAAACACTCACTTTCTAAAGCTGCTTTTCTTGAGCATTTTGTTGCAGCAACAAGCTACTGCTTCACAGTCCCCACCAGAATGCTCAACATTTTAAAGCTGCCCACTACGACCCCTCGGGACATGGCTGTGTGGTGCTGGAGTGGCTAAGGAATCCCTTCCCTGGCATCTCCTTGGAATGCGAACACCTAGAGAGGGTAGGGTGGGACACAGGGATGACTGGAGAGTAAGTGCCAAGGTCAAAGGCTCAGGGGTGGACTGTGAAACAGATCATTACAGGGCAGTGAGAAGGGTGTGTGGGTACAGGATGGGTCCTTATTAAGAGCTGACGCTGCTATGGTAAGACCCAGGCTGGTTGTTAGGATAACTGGTCTCTTCCCTGCTTCCGCTGCTCACTGGCTGTGTGGTCTTGAACAAGCTCTCTCTGGGCGCCAGAACCCATCAGGCTAGCCATTGATAGTCCCGATGTCCTGAGTGCGTGTGCTCCTCTGTTACCAGTTCCTAGCTCCTCATCAGAGACTAGGGGCCTTCAGATCAGCCCTGGGAGCACTCCATGGGTTGGCTTTTCCCCAGGAGTCTCCAGGGGTGTCCTTTTCTCTCTGCTATCACAAATGTCCCTTAGCTTTAGGGTTCCTGTGAAGGTGAACTGCATCCCCACCTCTCTGAGGACTCAGCACCTAGCTTGGCCTGCCTGCTGTTATAGTCAGGGGGTGCAATGGAGTCAGGTAGGGAGGGTGACGGCTTGGCGACAGCAGGCCAGGTCTTACCACCAGCCTTCTACTCTATAGAGTAAACTCGCCTACTCTTGGGTCTTCTCAGGAGAGAGACTTGAGCCCTTGTTTATTCTTACAAAACCCACTTCACACCCTTCTTCAATCACCTCAGCAGTGCCAACAATGCCCTTCGGGACCTCCTGCCTCTGCTAATCAGCAGTGCCCATCAGGACCTCCTGCCTCTGCTAACCTTGAATTATCTTGGCCTTCTCCCTTGAAGGCGACACCATGGGGTTTAACCGTATATTTCTCCAGTCATTGGTATCAATAGCAACCACCACACACCTTCCTTTCTCCCCTTGTTGTCTGCTCCATTCTCCTCCTCCTCCTCCTCTTCCCCTTTCTCCTGTTGAAAGCCGGACAGAGCTGTTTATGGGTAGGGTTTGCATAGGTTACCCCCCAACACCTTAGGGAGGTACCATGCTCTACTAGAAAGTGGCTGCGTGTGCATGTGTGAGCACAGTCAAGGGATTGGAACAAGATGGGGGCATACTACACAGAGGAAGAAATGGCTTCTTCCATTAACTTCTGGGAAAGGGGTGGGTCTTAAGGGAGGACAGTGTCTGGGTGGGTGTTGGGGGTGGTCAGAGTAGGGAGGAAGAGGGGGTTAAGCCTGCAGGGGGTGGGGGGAGGCTTCCTTGGAAAGGCGGTGTCTCTCTGCACCTTGTGTGAGCGCTCTAGAGGAGTCTCACAGGGACATTATCTCATTTGGGGAACAGCAGGTCCCCCAGGCCACACCCTCGGCTGCCTTTGGCAGCCGGCTGCTCTGAGCAAGCCAGAAGGCAGGAGGAGCAAGCCAAAGCCTGGTCCCTGGAAGGCTGAGGCCTCGGTGGCATCTGCCCTGGTTTTCTATGGACCTGTCTCTGTATGTGATCCAACATGTGGTAAAGACACATTCCCTTTCGGGGATAATGAGAGGGCTGGGCATCCTCGCTCCGAAGGGGAGAGGGCCCACTTTGAGAGTCCGGAAGACTCTGAGGCCCTGACAGGCACCAGGAGTGAAGAGTGAGCACACCTTGAGGGCCTCACCTGACCCATTCACTTCAGGAAGTTTCTAAGAAGGGTCACAAGAGGGTGCCTTTTCCTGTCGTTCCCCCAAGCCCAGTGACCCCAGCCCTCTGCCAATGAGACCTCCCACCTTGAGCCAGCTCTGTTTCCCATCTGAACAGAGGTTCAATTCCATTCTGCCCATCCTCTTGGGGCCACAGCATGTGCTAGCTCAGCTGCTTGCTATAGTTAGTATGAGCTCCATCAGCTCTCCAGAGAATTTACAGAGCTTCACGGGGGAAAAACTTCCTGAATGGGAACCAGCCAGGTGGGAGCTGGGCAGTCCATGTGGTATCCGTGTGGTATTGAGGTACCTTCACCTGGACCATGCAGGACAGGCATTTGCGGCCCAGGTGGCCCACCCCCTGAAGTAGAGGTTCAGGGAGAAACAACACCCAGAAAGGCAGCGGAGAGGAAGGAGGAAGCACCAGGAAGAATCATGGTGGCCCTTTTCAGTTGGGGCAAATCAGGAGTCCGCCAAAGTGTTAGTTAAGCAGATATCAAACCCATAGAGAACTGGCCTGGAAACTGAACACAGCAAACAGCACACTGAAGTTGGCTGTAATTATCATGTTTTCCCTCCCAGCCCCAGAGAACTGTCCGACACCTGCAGAGGACGCCCGCATGACTCCCTTCAGGAGTAAGAGCCGTAGCCGGATGAAGGCCAGTGCATCTTCCTCTCTTAATGTCATTTCCCCTCTTTCCTAGATAGGGAAATTGATCCCAGCAGAACTCTATCTTCAAGCCTTCAAGAGCATCTTGGTAACTCCAGGCTATTCTCCCACAGTCTGAGTGGTTTAAAACAAAACAAAATACCTGATTGGATGTAGAACTTTCTTATTCAAAGCCTCCTGGAGCCCCTACCCTACCACACACACACACACACACACACACACACACACACACACACACACACACACACGCCACTGCATCCCTCCTGAATCACAATCTTTATTACTTACTGCCCTCCAGGCACAGGCCTTCCTTAGGACGCTCACACTCCATCTCCTTCCACCTTGAAGCTGTTCTCTTTGCCTGGAACATTCTTCTCTGAGAGCTCTCTCTGTCTCTGTCTCTGTCATCTCTATCTTTCTCTCTCTGTGTGGTACATGTGTGTGTTTGAGTGTGTATAAAGGTTAGAGGACAGCCTTAGTGTCCTTTCTCAGGATGTTGTACATCTCGTTTTCTGAGACAGGGCCTCACTAACTTAGAGCTCACGGAGTAGGCACGGCCGCTGGCAGGCGAGCTCCGGGGATCCACCTGCCACTGACTCTCCAGAACTGGGGTTACACGCGTGTAACCCCACCACTGGCTTTTTCACATGGGTTGTAGAAATCAAACTGACCTTCATAGTCATGAGGTAACATTTCACTAAGCTCCCCTCCCCCCGCCCAAACAAGCCCTTCACCAACTGAGCCATGCTCCTAGCAAGCTCTTCCTTCACTAACTGAGCCATGCTCCTAGCAAGCTCTTCCTTCACCAACTGAGCCATGCTCCTAGCAAGTACTTCACTAACTGAGCCATGCTCCTAGCAAACTCTTCCTTCACCAACTGAGCCATGCTCCTAGCAAACTCTTCCTTCACTAACTGAGCCATGCTCCTAGCAAGTACTTCACTAACTGAGCCATGCTCCTAGCAAGCTCTTCCTTCACCAACTGAGCCATGCTCCTAGCAAACTCTTCCTTCACTAACTGAGCCTTGCTCCTTGCAAGCTCTTCACTAACTGAGCCATGCTCCTAGCAAGCCCTTCACCAACTGAGCCATGCTCCTAGCAAACTCTTCCTTCACTAACTGAGCCATGCTCCTAGCAAGCCCTTCACTAACTGAGCCATGCTCCTAGCAAGCCCTTCACTAACTGAGCCATGCTCTTAACAAGTACTTCACTAACTGAGCCATGCTCCTAGCAAGCCCTTCACTGAGCCATGCTCCTAGCAAGCTCTTCACTAACTGAGCCATGCTCCTAGCAAGCTCTTCACTAACTGAGCCATGCTCCTAGCAAGCTCTTCACTAACTGAGCCATACCCCTAGCAAGTACTTCACTAACTGAGCCATGCTCCTAGCAAGCTCTTCACTAACTGAGCCACACCCCTAGCAAGCTCTTCACTAACTGAGCCATGCTCCTAGCAAGCTCTTCACTAACTGAGCCATGCTCCTAGCAAGCTCTTCACTAACTGAGCCTTGCTCCTTGCAAGCTCTTCACTAACTGAGCCATGCTCCTAGCAAGTACTTCACTAACTGAGCCATGCTCTTAACAAGCACTTCACTAACTGAGCCTTGCTCCTTGCAAGCTCTTCACTAACTGAGCCACCCCCAGTCCTTGTCTATAAGATATTTACTCAGCTGGTGGCTCCTTCTCAGTGTTTTGGTTAAATGGCAAGCCTCTGAGATTGTTTGACCATCTTATGAAGAACCCATTTTCCTCCTTCACGGCATCTTCTTTACTTCCTTCATGTCAAAACTAATTGCCAGTGGTTTAAGTCACACAGGGTGAATGGACCAGTATGCACCAGAGCCTTCTCACACAAGAGTTGACAGTATTCAAACTCAAAATGACCAGGGTGGGAAGATTTATACCAGGTAATTGGCAGAATAAGGATCCTCTCCACTCCAGGGCTGGGGAGATGGCTCAGTCTGTAGAGCATTTGTGTTATAAGCACAAGTGCCTGAGTTCAGACCCACAAAACTCATGTAAAAGGTCAGGTATGTGCTGCTCACCTGCTGTTATGCAAGGCAGAGGCAGGAGGATCCCTGCAAGCTTAAACCCAGCCAGCTAGCTGGGTTCCAGACAATGAGAGACCCTGTCTCAAACAAGGTGGAGGGTGCCTGAGGACTGACATCCAAGGTTGTCCTTCATATGACTCCACACATGTGCCATGCATGTATACACACCCCATGGACTCCCACATCTGCACACACACACACACACACACACACACACACACACACATAGATTCTCTCTACTTCATCCCTAGAGACAAATCCATTGATAGACATTTCACAGCACAGCACTTGGAGAGATTTTGTCTTTTCTTCTATATCCTTACCACCTAGGACAATGCTTAACACACCACAGGTAACCATGGTGCATTCGTGAAAGACAGAAAGAAAGAACACAAGTGTGGGACACTAGCTGCAATAGAGGTTAAAGGGACCATGAGAGCTGTAGGTTCAGGAAATAGAGAAGCTTAGTGTGGTGAATTTGGCCCCAGAAGTCTTAGCTCCAACCCCAGTGCTTTTAGCTTGTATTGCAACTATGGACTAATCTCTTCTTCTTCCTGGTTCTCAGCTCCTTTTCTGGAAAAGCTATATGCTGGACTAGGTACCCAATCTCTGAGTCCTTGCATAGGGTTTAAAGAAATCCACGTATGTTTGCTTCATTCCTTCACTTCTGGGTTTACTGTACAGCCCTGATGCTCTGGTGCTATTTGCCAGGATGTAAGTGGAACAGTATCTAGCCTCAACAGCTGCCCTGTGTCCCCATCTTCCCTGACATACTAATCAGCTCAAAGAGCTTGGTTTGGTTTCCAGGGCCTGGGCTTGGGTCTCATTTGCCTCGGGTGTGTAAATAAAGGTTTGTGTGCATCCAAGATTAGCCTCAGTCAGGGAAGTGGGCAAAGCCAGGCAAACAGCAGGGCGAAGCTAGAGATGTACAATTTGTGGCAGGGCTTTCCCTTAGACAGGAGGAAGGAGGCTAATGAGGGCCCAGAGAATGGCCGGGCCACCCTGTTTCGGTTCTTTGAACGTCAACTAAAAAAAGGACCTGTGAGGACCTTCCCTTTCAAGGCAGCAGCAGGCTCGCCCTCAGTGGATGCCCACACCCATCTAGAAGGTTCTCTGGCTTCACAGGACTTGACATAGATCCACTAGATGCCACTGGCTTGACTTGCTGAGGATGAATGGGACACTTTGAGGAGGAGAAGGTTTGGCTCCCTGAGGCTCATGTGGAAGTCCTTCTGGGTTTGGTTATAGGTCAGGTTTTTTGTTTGTTTGTTTGTTTGTTTTTGTTTTTCTCTGTATAACAGCCCTGACTGTCCTGGAGCTTGGTTTGTAGATCAGGCTGGTCTCAAACTCACAATTGGGCACCTGCTAGCCTCTCTGCAGACCCCGTGATCCCCAAGAGGACAGCTGTTTCCCAAGGGAACGTCAACAAACCCACATGGGGGCAGCCACAGCAGCCAAGAAGCCACACTGCAGCAATGGAGAACTAGGTCCATCTCATAAAAGGTTCCCCAGTCGAAGTGGGCACCCCATAGCTTCTAAGTTCTTAGGAGCAGAGGCTGAAGAAGATCTGTCCTCACTGGGGACCACATGGCTGCACCTGGTGCACCTATGTTGAGGTGGATGAGACAGGTCTAGGTGAAACACACAGAGGTTAGCCAAAGTTGTGTGAATGAAAAAGCAAGAGAGAGATGCTGGAGACATGACTCAGTTTGTAGAATGTTTGCCCAGCAAGCGTGAAGCCCCGGGTTTGGTCCTAGTGCTGTATAAGCTGGATGTGGCGAACACGCCTGTGGTCCCAGCACTTGGGAGGCAGAGGCAGGAGGATCAGAAGTTCAAGGTTATTTTTGGCTACATAGTGAATTCAAGGCTAGCCTGGGCTACATGAGACCCTGGAAAGGAAGGAAAGGGAAGGAGAAATAATGGAAGGGATGTAAAGAAATAAAAGGCAGGAAAAAAAAAAAAACAAGAAGAAAGGTTCCCAAGATGGTCAAACTGTGCTGAGCTGTGGTCTGTTTCTCTTGACTGACAGCAGTGGTCTGGCCTTGGGAAAGCCCTTTCTAAATCCCCTTAGGATCAGTCTGAGGAGTTTGGCTGCATGAGTTAAAACCCAGACTGTAGTTTTATCACCTGGGTGGTCTTGACTAGGTGACTTCCTGTCTACAGTAGCAATTACTGCCATTGCTACTGGGATTTGCCGGATACACAGTATTCCGTTGGGCATTAGATAGTGTTTCTGATTTCTCACACCAGTCCCATAGGGTGAGCACTGCAGTTCCTATTGCACACCCAAAAGAGAGAGCTTGTCTTGACAGGCACTGAGACCTCACGTCTGAGGGTCACGCTCCTGGCAGGGATTTGGTGGGTGCAGACTCAGACTTTCCACCTGTAGCCCAGGCTTCCCATAAACCACCAGGGACTGTTCATATCCCATGGCTCCCAGAGAGTGAGTGCTAACCTGGGGTCTGTGCTCAGCCTCCTCATCTTCTCTGGGTACCCCCAAGTCTTTCTCAGGTGGCACGTGACATGGCTGCAGTCTGCACTGATTGATCGGCACATGATGTTGGCATTTTAAAAGTTCTCCTCTTCTGTCTGCTCTTGCCTGGGTGCTCCTATTAGATACCTGCATGTCCACCATGTGAATGCAAGGTCTTTTCTGTGTTCCCTGCTGCCTCTCAGAGAGTGATAGTGAACAAGTGTGGGCCATCTGGGCCAGCCTATGGTACCTCTGGCCTAGCCTGGGGTGTACCCATTCATCTTTCCTTCAAGGAATCTTCATGCCCGTCAGCAGGCTTCTTTGCCATGTTTATCTGTGACCATTGACTGCCACCAAACTCTTCTACCCTGGACAGATTCCGTTACTAATGGCTGGGAAACAGCATGGCAGTCAGTGTCTTAGGACGAGCGAGCAGCTTGGTCAGCCGAAGGGATTGGGAGTGCTATAAACTCCTGGGTGGAATTCCATCCATCCATTTGTTCGTTTCTACAACTATTGCTTGTCTACTCTGGTTGGATCCAGTGCCAGAGCCTAAGATATCTAAGTAACATAATAGAGAAAAATCTTGTTCTCATTAGATTGTGTCGTGTTAGGGCCTGCAGCATGCAATATGAATAAAGGAAGCAGCCATATGTTAGATGGCATTCAGTCCTCCCAGGGGCCAAAGCAGAGAAGAGGCAGGAGGGTATCTGTCTTTGTGTCTGCAGAGGAGGGTGCAATCTTAGTGAGCAGTAACTATAACCAGGGACTTGGTGAGATGGGGTCCTGAAAAGAGGTGACAGAGGGTCCCCAGGGGAAGCATTCAAAATGTGGTGGTTTGAATATGTAATGTCCCTTATCAGGTCAGGCATTTGAGGCGTTTGAATACTTGGTCTCCAGTTGGTGGCACTTTGTGAAGGGCAGCCTGGGAGGAAGTATGTCATTGGTGGGGCTTCTCTTAAGGCCTCACCCTGCTTCCTGTTCTCTCTCTCTCTCTCTCTCTCTCTCTCTCTCTCTCTCTCTCTCTCTCTCTCTCTCTCTCTCTCTCTCTCCCCCCCCCCCACCCCCCGTACTTGCTGTTAAAGATGTGATCTCTCAGTTTCCTGTGTCTGTGGCCATGCCTACCAATTGTTGCCATGCCTACCAATTGTTGCCATGCCTACCAATTGTTGCCATGCCTACCAATTGTTGCCATGCCCGGCCCTGCCATTATGGGCTCTCATTCCTCTGGAGCATAATCCAGAGTAAACTCTTCCTTAAGTTGTCTTTGGTCAGTGTTTTTTTTAAAATCACAGCATCAGAGTAACCAATACAAAGGAACTAATACACATGGCTTCTGTGGCTGTGGGGTCCTAGGGTTAGCTGAAGACAGGGTCAGAAACAGGGGGTCTTCTCAGGTCAGAAAAGACAGGGGTCAGAAAAGAGGGGGGATCCTGAAGGGTTTGCAGCATGGTCTAAGCTGACTTATCAGTATCCTCCTGGTTGTAAGGCAGCCTTCAGAGACAAGGGAAAAGTTGGGGAGACCTGCTAGACACTTACTAACACAAGACCTCCTTGTAGCAGGCTCTGCCTGCCTCCTGGTCTTAGTCCTATGCATTGACCAGAGAATAAAGACTTGAAGAAGTCCAGGGTGATATGGGACCAGGCTCCATTGCAAAAGTGGCTCAGCAGCTAGGTTTAAAATGCACAGGACAGAACTCAGGCAGGTCCAGACTGAAAAGACCAGAGAACATCTGGGTGACAATTTTGTCCTGTTTGGGATAATGGGCAGGGCCTGTTTCGGGGCCTGCCAGGGCCTCTGCTCCTGGCTGGCTTCACCGTCAGCAGCAAGCACATTCCACGGCTGATGACTGGCTTGTGGTCTGGCCTGGCTCTTTTGCTGGTTTCTTCTGCTCTTTAAAAACCAGAGTTGGAGTTCTCTTTAAGTTTAGGGCATGAATCACTGCTTGTGGCCTGGGAGGGGGACGGAGGGACAGAGCTTCTGTGCTCTTGGGTGCTAGCACTCACTCGTGTGTGTAGACCCCTGGGGCCAGCTGTGTGATGGGGTCCCACTTCACACACTGGTCCTACCAGCTTTGGAGAGTCTAGCTAACGTGGTCCTGAAGGCCCCTCCATCCACCTTGCAAGCCCACCAAGTTCCGAACTGACTCAAGGTCCCCTGTTTGCTTCTCACTTCTCTTTCTCTTCAGCCGGCAGCCCTGGCCCTTTGCCTCCCACACCGTTTCCTCTCTTAGGACCCAAGGACCCAGCTCTATAGACTTTACCTCCTCACCTCACTTCTCTTTCAGTTCACCCATGCTCATCCCAGGCTTTGGGTTCTCTTGCCTGGGTCACTGTGGTCGTCACCCTCTCCTTCTACCTGCTTGCCATTGTCCTATGAGAGTGGCTTTTCCCAATCTCCCCGGGAAGCTACTCTCCACCCTCCCTCAGATACCTTCAGTGGCTCTCATCTACCAAACCCAAATGTTCTAGTTGGCATTGAGGTCCTTTCTCAGTGGCCTTAGCTGGCTGCCCCATTCCTACAGTCTCTCACAGCACATTCCCCAGCATCCTGCTGACGGAGCATCAGAGAGTTTGCGCAGGCATGCTCTCTAGCCCCTGCCCTTTCCTGTTGTCAGATTGGTCCTCATCCACAGTCTGCCTCTTACCTCTGAAACCTGAGTCCTCTATCTGAAGCACCCTTACAGCCTTTCTTATATCTTCCCCTGTATCATAGTCATTTATCCCAAACTCTGCCCACTCCTACAAAACCATAAGCTCCTCCCATAAGAGCATCTCCTCCACTCCACAACACCTGATACAGCATCCAGCTCCCACAGGCTAATGTGTTAGGATGTCCGGAAGTGATATGCAAAGCCAGCCGCCTGTCCTGTCTTGTCCTCAGATAGCTTTCAGTTTTTCATGGGTGTACAGATAGCTCTTTCCTTCACTCTGCCTGCATTGGGTGCCTGCTGTGGTAGCACCATGTAAAGGGTGGGGATGCGGGTGATCAGAGATGTACCCTCTGCCCTTGTGGTGTTCCCAAGACGGCAGGAGAAGATGAGCAGGCAGTTGGGATGGTGCGAGGTGAGGAAGGACTAGCCTTGGAATCACAGAAGTGGGGCCCCCAGACTGTATCTTTAGGGGTCAAGTGAAGCTTTCAAGAGGACTGAGATTAAGCAGGAGGCAGCCAGAAGGGAAGGTACAGGGAACCACAGCACAGAGGCTGAAGGCAGTTTGTGTGCTGGGGGGCTCTGAGGCACCCATGCATGTGTTCCTGCTAGGACTGAGTCCCGAGTACAGGCCAGAGCTGATTGTGTAGCATCTGGCTGGCTTTGACAGTCCAGGTACAACCAACCTAATAGCAATAGAAAGCCAGGGAAGGCTTAAAGCTCAGAACCAGACAGGCTCAGCTTTTTTCTTCTCTCTCTCTCTCTCTCTCTCTCTCTCTCTCTCTCTCTCTCTCTCTCGACTGTTGTTCAGAGACTCTGGATGGGTGGGGGTAAAAGAGACAATAAAATTTGAACTCGAGGAACTGGGGAGATGGCTGAGTGGATAAAGTACAGGAGGATCCCCGGAGTTTGCTGGCTAGCCAGTCTAACCAAACTGGGAAGCCCTAGGCTCCCTGTCTAAAACATTAAAAAAAGGTGCATGGGCTGAGATGAGAAAATGGCTCAGTGGATAAAGCGCTTGTGTGAGCATGAGGACCTACAGGTCAGAGCTCTAGAAGCAACGTCAAAGCCAGGCAGGTATAGCAGCTGCTCAGGCGGCAGAGACAGGATTCCTAGGGCAAGCTGCATAGCTAGACTAGGTAGATCAGTGAGCTCCAGATTCTCCAGTGAGAGATCCGGCCTAGACAGATAAAGGTGGAGAGCAATCAAAGAAGACACCTGTGTAAACTTTAAACCTCCACATACATGCACATACCTGCACACAGTGTGCCACACATATGTGAACATGCATAGACACACATGCATACCATATAGTTGAAAAAAGGAGAAAAGATTGAGAAAGACACCTGATGTTGAACTTTGGCCTCCCACTCTCCCTTCCCTGCCATGAGCACACACACACACACACACACACACACACACACACACACACAAAGCTGAAGGTAACCTGGGACTTCAATGTCCTGGGGCCCCTCTGTCCTACCCCCTAGAACATTGCCTCTTCTTGACGGAGCATTCTTTGCTCAGCCAGTTTGACCTTGGCTTTGCCAGTGCCATTATCCCAAGTCAGGGTTTCTTCACTGGGACACTTGACCCCAGCAGTGCCTGCAATCAGAGAGGGAACGGCCTTCACCGGCTTTGCATGCCACCTCAACTGGTGCTGGTCACTTCCTGGTGCTCAACCCCTGTGTCCTACAGCAGCTCTGCCTGGGATCAGTTGACAAATTCAGTCTTCCCAAGGCCCCTTTGGTTTCCTTGGTTTTCCCACCTAGTAGCTACCTAGCAATCAACTAGGTTACGGCCTCACCAGGGGACACAGATAGCACGCCATCATTGTATAGTTCCTCAGCTCCTACCCCAAATTCCAAGCTACTCTCTGAAGTGAGAGCATGGTTATATTTCTTGCCAGAGGACAAGCCTGTGGGGGAGACCCGAGGAAGCAAGGCTGGTCTCCTGGGTATGTGATTGCAGTGGCTTAGGGAATTCTATACTTGGATTTGTGCCCCATTTCTTGAAAATTTTGATAGTTTTGAAACAGGCGGCCTTGAGTTTGATTTTTCACCAAGTCCCACAGTTTGTATGAAACAAGTCCTGCAAATATGGTGAGTGTAGCGACCCAACTGGCATTAGCTTTGCCTGCATATTATTTATGAGTTTTATAATATCCACCTATTACTATGAGAGGCTGTGATTTCTAGGAAAAGAGAAATTCCAGAAGGAGGAGAGGAAATAAAGAAGATTTTATGGCTCCTTTTCTGGAAGGAAGAAAGAGTGAGGGGCCTAGGAATGTGCCAGACAGAGAAAGGGGTGGTAAAGACTAAGAAATGTCTATAGAGCCCCCCCCCCGTGGTCTACAGAGAACCCCCAGTGATCTACAGAGAATCCCCAATAGTCTAGAGAGAACCTACAGCGGCCTACAGAGAACCCTCAGAAATCTACAGAGAACCCCCAGCAGCCTATGGAGAAATTCCCAGCAGTTTACAGAATGCCCCCAATGATCTACAGAGAATCTCCAACAGTCTACAGAAAACCTCCAGCGGCCTACAGAGAATCCCCAGTGATCTATAGAGAACCCTCAGTGGCCTTCAGAGGACCTTCAGTGATCTACAGAGAACCCTCAATAGCTTGCAGAGAACCACAAGTGATCTACAGAGACTCCCCAATAATCTAGAGAGAACCCCCAGTGATTACAGAGACTCTCCAGTGATCTACAGAGACCTCCCCCAGAAGTCTACAGAGATCCCCTGCCCAGCAGTCTATAGAGAACCTCTTAGTATTCTACAGAGAATCCACAGTGGTCTACAGAGAAACCCCCAGCAGTATACAGAGAAATCCACCC
Source organism: Arvicola amphibius (assembly GCF_903992535.2). Classification (NCBI taxonomy): domain Eukaryota; kingdom Metazoa; phylum Chordata; class Mammalia; order Rodentia; family Cricetidae; genus Arvicola; species Arvicola amphibius. The sequence goes on along the minus strand of NC_052049.1, from coordinate 131,075,208 downwards.
CCATGATCTACAGAGAACCCTCAGGGGTCTGTAGAGAACCCCCACAGTGGTCTACAGAGAAACCCTCAGGAATATACAGAGAAATCCACCCCCATGATCTACAGAGAACCCTCAGTGGTCTGTAGAGAACCCCCACAGTGGTCTACAGAGACCCCTCAACTGTTTACAGAGAGCACCTGCCTGCCACAGTGTAGAAAACCTACCTAGCATCGTTCCTTAGGATGAAGTATTATTCTTTGTTAAGTTCCCCTGGTGGGTGTAGCCAATCAGGTTCTAAATCTTACCCCCAGCTAGGAGACCTGGCCCTGGTTCCTGGGAAAATGATTGGAATCACTCAACCATTGCCTCTCAGTTACCCCATCCATCCAAGACACATCACATCTCTGGTCTCTTCTGACAACAATAGAAACACTGAATGTTCTTTTCAGATTGTTGAGAGTGGCACTTGCTAGCCCATTTGTGACCTTCTTGCAAAGAGCAGGTGGGCCCTGGGAGTCACTGTCAGGAGTCCCGGAAGCCTGGCTCAGTTGGGTGATGCTGGGGGAAGAGGGCTAGCTGTCAGCCTCTAATGCAGAGGCATAAATACCTTCTCTGTGTCATTCTGTTTGGCATCCTGGGGTGCGTTGCTATGGTCACTCACTCACTTACCCCACATTCCATAAGAAAAAATCTCTGCCTACTTTTGACCAGCATCACCCAAGCTCCAGGCTGAGTTTTTCCTCCCTGTAGCATCAGACTGTCCATCTGAGGTAGTAGATAGGGAAGGGCCTCTCAGACAAGGAGGCTGAGGGGATGGACCACGGCCAGCAGATCCCCTGCTTTACCTGAGCTCCACCACTAGCCCTTAGTTCCTTTGGCTCAAGGCACCAATGGGTTAAAATGCAAATGCCTTTGGGTAGGACAGAGCAAATTGTCCTCACTCATTTGGGTACTTGGAGGCAGGTGATGGGTTGACTCTGACTATCTGGAGACCACTTCTCACTGTCCTGCCTTGAGGAGTCTTTACATAACTGAGAATGGAGGGGAGGCTGCCCTGTTCCTGGGATCCCATGTCCCCTGAACAGTGCCTCCACAAGAGCATCATGTTATTTCTCTATGACTGCAAGGCTCTCTTTTTTTCTTTCTTTCTTTCTTTCTTTCTTCCTTCCTTCCTTCCTTCCTTCCTTTCTTTCTTTCTTTCTTTTAAAATTTATTTTTTTTATTACGTATAAAGTGTTCTGCCTGCATGTATGCCTGCAGGCACCAGACCTCATTACAGATAGTTGTGAGCCACCCTGTGGTTGCTGGGAATTGAACTCAGGACCTTTGGAAGAGTAGTTAATGTTCTTAACTGCTGAGCCATCTCTCTAGCCCAAAGCTCACTTTCTAAAGAGAACATCATATATGAATTAAGAGCAGAGGCTTGTGAGCCAGGATATCCAGCTCAGTGACTGCTTAGTATGCAAGAGGTCCTGACTTCAATACCACCCCCATCTTGAAAAAAAAACAAAAAAACCCAAAAAACGAGGTTTTGAGTGTCAGAGAGATCCTGGCACCACCTTTGGCTCTATAGCTGTGACCTTGACATAGCTATTTGACTTCTCTCATGGAACCCGGCAGTCAAAGCTGTAACTCCATGAGGACTACATGCAATGTGAGAAAGAGCTTACCGCAGCGCCTGTCATAACCCAAATAAGACGTGACGAGGTGCTCTAGAGATGGCTCAGCAATTAAGAGCACTTGCTTCTCTCCCAGAGGACCTGAGTTTGGTTCCCATCATGCTCGGGTGGCTCGCAAACACTTGTAAGTCCAGCTCCAAGGGATCTGATATCCTCTCCTGGCTTTTACAGGCACTGCCCTCCCCCACATACACACATGGCATGTGAATGCACACACACACACACACACACACACACACACACACAATGAATAACGTTACCAGCTCCTGCGGACAGTCTGCCAGGGACCATTTGGTAGAGTGAGCATGGATGGATCACCTATGGGCCATTAACCAGAGCATCAGCCTGAGAAGTTGTTATTCTCCTCACTTTACAGTTCGGGAAACGAGCCCCTGGGGGTAGGGGGGCCCTACCCAGGCTCACCCCTCTAGAAGGAGTCTATCTGGCAGTTGGTTTGGCTTCCCAGCCATGACTGCTCAGTAAGCAGTTAATGTTCCAATGAAAGAGATGAGGGACAGCAGGGAGGGCTTGAGTCAGTCACAAGGACTGCTCCCTCCAGGTGAGATTTTAGACATATTATAACTTAGGTATTAAGAACACCATATGAAAACTTCCCGTGGTGGTTTAATTTATAGACAACTCCAGTCTCTATTTTTACTAACAAACCTCTGGGCATTCGGCTGAGAATAGGATCGATGAGGATTGGGATATTGGGGCTAGGATTGTCCCCACTTTAGCCACTGCTCCCTGTAGCAGGCACTCTATGAGGAGGGTGTGTGGGCGTCTCTGGAGCTCATGATCTCTCTGGGGGAAGGTAATTTCACAAGGCTGTGGCTCCTTGGTGACACTCTTCAGTGTAGGGGTAAAAAGGGTAGGAATGGACTGGACATTAAGTGGGCAGGAAAGATGTCATGTTTGAGATGTGATGTGTGTGTTGCGTGTAAGTGTTCCTGTGTGGGTATATGTACATACATGTGTATGAGGTCAAGGTCTGATGTCACTTAATTACACTTTACCTTCCTTTCTGAGGCCGAGTCTCACTGAGCCTGGAGCTCTTTGATTCAGCCCATGCCTGCGATCTTCTATCGGACTCTCCAGTACTGAGATAACAGGCATGGTAGTTCGTGGGTTTTTCCATGAGTTCTGAGGGATTGAACTCAGATCCCCAGACTTGCATGGCAAGCACTTTCCTGACTGAGTCTCTTCCCAGCTCTCGGATATGAGTTTTGACAATGGTGACGATCCCTTCTCTTTACAGCTACACTGCAGTGATCAACTTTGACTCCAGAAAGAACTTGAAGCTTGCGGAGAGGCAGTAATACCCCAAATTGGGCATTGTGGAGAGGAAGGAGAGTTCCTCAAATTCCCCAAGTGAACTCCCATCCACACAGCAAGAGCCAAGTCAGTCAGCCCAGAACATAGTTTTAGTCCAAGCAACAGGGACAGGATACTGGGGCAGTGTTTGGGGGTGGGGGCGAATATGGGGCTTCCCTACTGTTGCAGGAGGAGGAGGGTTCTACTCCTGGAGAAGAAGAGAACACAATTCAGAGAGGGCAAGTGGGAGGGGAGAGCTGAGTGAACTCTGAGGGCCTGCGGGCCTTGTGGCTGGGACCCATGAGAAGGCCATGGCTTGCATCTCCTCTTTGAGGAGCTGGGGGACACAGATATGGTAACTAAGCAGTCTTATTTCCTCGAGAGCCAGCTCGTGGTGACTGAGGGGCTTGGACAAGGGCACATTGTGATCAGCTTCCTCTCAGACTCAGCCCTTCCCAGCTGGAGAGCAGGCTGGGAGCCTTTTCAGTCTTCGGATAGGCACGGTGCTCAGTGCTCACATTCTACCTGGTTTTCCTGTTGAGAGGGACCTCCACCCAGAAGAACACACTAAAGGTCTGTTGGTTCTTCCCCTCCCTAACACCAAATTCTCACCTGTGCCAAGATCAAATTGGTGTGAGGACAGCTTTGGTGCCAAAATATGAAGTCTTTCAGATTGTTCTGAGACCAAGACTTACGACCAGGTTCTTGCCCAGAGGAGTGGGGAGAGTCTTGGTTTGTTTGGGATCCCGGCACATCTATGTCTCTGAGCCTCCCATATACCTCCCTAGACTTCTCCTGTGGCCTTGAGCTTGGGAAGGATGTTTCTGAGCAGCTTTAGATCCTTAATCATTAGACCCTTCACCTATGATGTGGTGGCTGGTGAGGAAGATGGCTCAATATGGCGGCACTCACCAAGAACTAGGTGAACTGCTTATTAGGTCTTTGCAATAACTTTACAAATTCTGTTACTATCTCTACCTTGTAGAAGAGGAACCTGAGACACAGGTAATAATTTGGCAGGAGCAGTGAGGCCTAACTGTAGAGTCCAGGTCAATTCCAGACAGCAAGACTCTGGGGCCTTCATTCCCACACCGCCTGATCTTGCTTGATCCTGGGGCCTCTCTTCGGACCCATATGCCTCACAGATAAGGGGTCGAAGTCGATTCTGCCCTAGGGTCAGGAAAATGCCACAGTGATCCCTCAAACCCTTCCAGTACACAGAATCCAGACCAGCCAGGCACCTTTATGGTTTTAAAATGAAAACTGATATTGTGGCTTGCACTCACAACCCCAGTGCTGGGGAGGTAGGGATAGGCAGATCTCTGGGGCTCATCGACCAGCTAGCCCAGCCAGCTTGCAGGTCCCAGATCAGGAAGGGCCAGTCTCGGGGGGATCGCACTGGATGAACAACACCTGAAGCAATTCTAAGGTTTCACACTTATCTACACATACATACAAGAACCCACACATCCAACCACACACACACTCACACACACCCAAACACACACACACACACACACACACACACACACTTGAGCACCCACACAAATTGTCACCCTTTAGTTCTTTAGTTCCTAGAAATATAAATGATGTCATCTTAAGTCCCACTCACTCTATGCTTTGGGGGGGTGTCCCAGTTCCTCCTCCAGGAAGCCCCCCTGACTTACCTAGTGGATGCTGAATCTTTCATGTCTGAACACACACACACACATAGACCCTAGTTCCTCTGCTCTGTTCACTCCCTCACACCTCTGCTTAGTCCTCTTAGTCCTTGCTTTACCCTGAGCCACAGCAGGGGCCAATTGGCAAGGGCATGTAAGCCCTACCTTCTTCTTGCAAGCAGATCCCCTCCTAGCACTGAGTGATATGTCTAATGAACCCCGTGTTTCAAAACCCCAAACTGACCAGACATAATGCACAAGTGGTTTTCTCCATATAAAGGGAGCAATGGGTCACAAATCCTGTCCTGAGAGGTCCTTTAATGCCCCCTCCCTCACTGCTCCACCCCCTTCAGTGGCACCAACATTAACAGCCTCTGATGGAGCCCTACTGTGCACCCAGCCTCAACCAACCAGACAGCTTCAACAACTCAGAATTCTGCCTCCGTTGCCCCCCACGAGAAAAACTTCTGAGAGCTCACAAAGTCCTGAAGAGTTAGATTCCAAACTCTCCCTCTTGGCTTTGGGGTGTTTTCTGTTCCCATTTTCTGGGGACACCTGTCTGGAGCCTCCCAGGAGCGTTCATGTACTTCCTGTGGCTGGATCGCTAGTAACTGGAGACAGTTTCTCTCCTATCTAAGGGCACCCCCAGCGGGCTTCTATCCCTGGAGCTTTCTAGAAGCCGCTGGTCTGGCAGCAACGCTTTCCCTGCCCCTCCCCCAACCCCAAACCATACAGGAATGTTTGTTTCCAACTGTGTCCCGGGGATCACAAGGAAACCCAGCTTGTTTCAAGAGGCCTTTCAACTGCAGGCGCTCCCAGAAGCAACAAAGCATAGGAGGGCACACTTGTATTCCCAGATTGGGATAACCGACCACAGCTTGGAGAAAGCCACCGGACTCTACTTGCACTCCTCCAGGGCACCCGTTGTCACCACCTCTGTCCTCTCCTACTGCTCTCTTTTAGGAACAGCGCCACTCAGAAAGAGCGTCAAGGCTGGCCGCTTGTACCCAGCCCGTTGATTCCTTAGGCTCTGGCTCTGGCTGGAGCATTCTGCCACACTGTGAAGGGGCCAGGAAAACTTTCGCTAGCCGCAGCAAAGAACGCTGCGCTGGGTACTGGCAGTGTGGAGGCCCGAGTCGGGGTAACCCAGGCTTAGAGCCCAAAGGCTTGCCTTTCTTTCCTTCCCATGGGTACCGAAGTTCCCGCTGCTTGGAGCACATTAAGCGGTGGCGGGCGTTTCAGTGACAGCGGCTTCCCTCCCAATTACCGAATAATTGCATAATTCCGAGCGCGAGCTGAGGACGCTGCTCCGTCCCTAAGCTAGTGTCAAGTATCTTTCCTACCGGTCCTGGACTAAGGGATTGTACCCGCTGCCTGTGGTTAGGCTGAAGAGGGCTTGCCAGCGCCTATCTGCTGAACTGGAGGGATTCGGGATCTCTTAGAGCTCCTGGTTCTCTGGGGGCCACCACGTCTGGCTCTCCAGACTTCGGGATGCTCCGCCTCGGGTGGCAGGAGGGCAGTCGGGTCACGCTCTGGGCAAGATCTGTCTGTCCCCTGCCCTAGCTGGGGCCTTGGACCCTCGGCAATAGAGGGATGCCCTAGTGGCTCGGTGGACACGTGAGAACTTGTTCCCACAGCTGCACGGGGGCACCCAAGGTGCTCAGTGGTTCCAACAACTCAAGTCCTTTCTTCTCTTTACAAGCACACCGCAGTCCTAGAGAAAGTTTCCTCGGCACGCCTCCCTCTTTTGCTCTCTTGGCCGCACAGTTTAACTGCAGCCGGTTCCCGGGCAGACCTGTGTCCCCAAGTAGTGCCAAGGGAGGCGCGTCTCATCTCTCTCCTCGCAGTTGGCGCTGAGGTCCAGGAGGACTAGGGAGGGGCTCCCGGAAGAATAGGGAGACAAGGGGGACACGTACCTGGCCAGAGGCTGAGGGTCCAGGCCACCAGGAGGCCCCTAGGCAGGTCCATGGCCCGCGACGCGGTGGCGGGATGCTTGTGGGGCTGCGAGCCAGGGCGACAGCCACAGTCTGTGCGTGGCGTCCTGAGCCTGCACTGCTCCAGGCTCCCACTCCCTGACAGCGGCGCAGAGGAAGTGGGAGGGCTCCAGCGGCGGGGAGGGGCGCAGACACGCGGCGGCCCTGGCTCTAGGCCAATCTTGGCCCCTCTGCCACCTGGGCTGCTGGCCCGATGCCCTCTTCATGTCGTCCCCACCCACCCCATCTAGGCTCACGGTCATAATAAATGATGGCTCCCGGGAGTCAGCTATCTCCCCAGTGCAGCACCTGCCTGTTCTCCATCCCTAACCAAATCAGGGTCTGCCCAGGAAAAGCGAGTTGTGGTGTCTATTTTCTAGGGGAAAGAACTGCATAAAGACCATAAGGGAACCTAAGATGTCCTAGGGCCACTCTGTGGCGGGTCTCTTTTGCACAAGTTGAATGGATTCTCCTTCCTCACACTCCTTTGTCTCTCTGTTTCCTGGGGCTTAAAATGCCAAGGCCATAGTGCTTCTTGGGCCCCTGGAACAAAGGCAGACGAACTCCAACTTCCACTGCTCCAGCCTCCACACCTGAACAATTCCAAAGCGGCCAGGAGGACCAGGGACCACATTTGATGGTTCAGGAAGCATCTCTTTAGGACCCAGACACTACTCCCTAGCCATAGTAATCACGGACAGTTAACTTCAACACACATTTATTGCCCGAGCTTTTAATTAGGTTTTGAGCCACAGTTTGCAGATGTGGAGGCTGGCCTTCCCAGCAGCGGTGGAGCAGAGGAAACCAGCGGGGTAGCCAGCCTGTGGGGAAGCGAGAGTAGGGAGAACCTTCCCAAGACTGCATATGGATCTGCAGACACGTGCTCTTTCTCCGCTTGTCTTCACTGTGTTTCACAGAGAAACTAAATGGCAATTGAAGTACCTGTTTGCTTGCTCTCTCAAATCTCTTTGGTTTGTAAGGACACTTAACCAACCCCTAACCCCAACCCTCACCCCCACCTCCTCACCCCTTCTTCAGGAGCAGAAGAGCTTAGTGGACGAATGGACAGGTGGGTGAGTATGAAGGATGCAGAGGAACACAGAGGGAAGGTGTCAGGGAGATATGAGAAGGGCTTTCCAGAGTGGACATTTGGGGAGAATCCTTGAGGACAAGGTGGGTGTTGAGAAGGTCCACCATTTGCAAAGGCTGAGCAAAGGTGATTTTAATTTTAGGGGAAGAGGGGGTGGGAAGAGAGAAGAGAGGGGAAGAGGAGGAAGGAGGCTCTCAGATCTTAGGACTCAATCAGTGTTCTCAGCCTCAGGGCCAAGTTTCAGAAAAGGATGGTGTGATAAAGGGACAGGCTCTCTTGCTGTTCTAAAAGAGACCGTAGATCAAAAGAACCAACTTCTATGTCCTCTGCCAGGATAGGAGAGGGGCTGGGGCAGGCCTGGACTGGAGGAAACAGGCTTGGCCTTGGGATGAGGCTGAAACTCGATGGTCTGACAGGGAAATGTTGGGTGCTTGCTGGTAACAGTTCAACCCTTGCAGCGTCCGGCTTACTGTTTAGGCAATCATTATTAAATGTTATTTAACAATCTTTTCAGCTTGCTTTGTGGTACTGGAACTGAACTCTGGGATTCAAGCCTGCTAAACAAGTGGTCTGCCACAGAGCAACATCCCCCAACCCTTCACAAGGAAACTATTTTTGTATATGTGTGTGCACACACACATGTGCAGGCCAGAGGTAACTTTGGGGATCTTCCTTGATCTATGTCACTTTTATTATTTAAGAAAGTATGTGTGTGTGTGTGCACGTGTCTCTACGTGCGTATGTGTATGTGAGTGCAAGTGCCCATGGAGACCAGAGGCATTGGAGCCCCTGAAGCTGGATATAGGCGGTTGTGAGTCACCTGACATGGAGGCTGGGAACTGAACTCAGATCCTCTGGAAGAGCAGTAGGCACTCTTAATCGCTGAGTCGTCTCTCCAGCCCTTCTCTACTAGATTTTTTAGATAGGCTCTTTCACTGGGCCTGAACCTCACCAATTAGGCTATATTGGCGGACTAGTCAGCTCCTAGGTCTTCCTGTCTCTCCCTTTCAGGTGCCTATGGTCATAGATGGGCTCTGCCATCCCAGCTTTTATGTGCGTGTGGGAGATCTAAGCCCTCATGCTTGTGTGGCAGACACTACAGGCCCAGCCACCTCCTCAGCCCGTTAAGCGTTATTTACGGCACACGAACCGCAGCAGATGCATAAGAAATTTGTGATGTGGATCCCAAGGCTATGAGGAGCTCAGAGAACTGGATGAAGGACTTGAGCTGGGCTTTGAGCTGACTGACAGCACCATGGCACACCATGGCATCTCCCAGCTCTTCACATGGACAGCGCTCATGGTCGCCTGTAGTTTTAGTGGAAAACATGTCATGCAATCCACCATATAGCTCAACTCTATTTGAATAGTCGCAGGATTGTGTCACCGTGACCACTAATTTCACAACGCTGTCATCATCCCCCAAAGAAACCCTGCACCCATGAGCCACTAGTTCCCTCACCCAGCCCCTGGCAACCACTAACCTTTCTATCTCTGTGGATCTGCATGTTCTGGACATTTCAGGGAAACGGACTCATCCGGAATGAGGCCTCTGTGTCTGACTTCTCCCATTTCATGATGTCTCTAACATGCGTGCATGGAACAGTGGTGTCCACATTTCATTTCTCTTTGTCATAAACGGCATTCCAATTGGACGGCAGCACCACAGTGTTTATCCATTCTGCAGGTGATGCTCGTTGGGTGTTTCCACTTTGGGTTACAGTGAGTAACGCTGCTTGTGCAGACATCTGGTACAAGTTTTCATCTGAACATACATCTTGACTTCCCTGGGTAACATACAGCCACACATGGTGTGACGGTGTGACAATGGTCCAGGCATAGGTGGTCCCATGAAGCCTGTCCATCTGGGTCTGTGTAAAGATGCTCCCTGTGACACTGGTATAGAAATGACAAGGCCCAGCAGTGCACTTCTGCCATAGTGGCTCTGTCTTTAAGTGATGTGTGGCTGTATTTAGGAGCAGTGCCGCTGAGTCACAGAGTAATTTTATATTTGAACCCTTGAGGAACTCCCAAACTGCTTCCACAGTCTCTGGGCCATTTTGTGTTCTCACCAGCCACCTATGACTGCAGTAGGCAGTGTTTTTCTCTTTTGAAATCCACCTAATGACAGTGACCTCATTTCACCCTTCCTGTAGCCTTACAAGAAGGTAGGTCCATTTTCTGTAGATAAAAATGTTACATAGGTGAAGAGTCTTCCAGTTGCAAGGGCTAGAAACTCAATACCCACTGAAAGGAGCAGAGAAGCCACGTAAAAAATTCTCATGTGGTTGGGCGGTAGGGACACACGCCTTTAATCCCAGCACTCAGGAGGCAGGGGCAGGCAGATCTCTGTGAGTTCAAGGTCGGCCTGGTCTACAAGAGCTAGTTCCAGGACAGCCACCAAAGCTACAGAGAAATCTTGTCTCGAAAAACAAAAACAAACAACAAAAAAATCCTCGTGCAAGAAAGTAAAACACGGGGCTAGCTGTAAGTAGTGGGCTAACTGCAGGCAGTGGGTTAGCTGCAGGCACTGGGCTAGCTGCAGGCACTGGACTAGCTGCAAGTATGGGCTAGCTGCAGGCTTGGTAGGATCAAGAGACTCAAACAAATGCCCCACTTTTCTTCTCTTAGCTTTGTTTCATTCTGGTCTTCATTTCCACAGGGACGTTTTCTCCACCTTTCTGAAAAGATGGCCAGCAGGCCACTTTCCCAAGCTTTGTCTTCATTGATTCTATAGGGACAGCAGCAGTCTTCCCTCCTAGCTCCATCAGAGAAGCCCAGGGTTTGGGGTCACACCCTCCACTGAAGAAATCATAGTGTCTGGAGGACATGATATTATAGCTAGCCCAGTCTGGAAAACACACCCATCCCTGGGGACTTGGGAGGAGATGATACAGTGATTGACAGCTCTCCCAAGACCACATATTATAGGACAGGGATTCTCTAAGGAACCAGGAAAAGGGAGTGCTAAGGCCTGCTGGACACACAGCCCATAATTGCCAATGCCACTACAAAGATTTCTGCTCCAAGCAAGAGTAGGGGAGTCATTCAAGTCCCCACAGCACCTACAAGCAGGGTTGTGAAGAGAACTCAGGATGCTGTCGGCAGATTCAGAACTGGTCACATCTCCAGGAGGAGGAGCTAGGCCTTCCTCACCAGGACTGCAGGAACCTGGGCAGCCTGGAGGGAGGTCCCATGGGTGGCTTCTCTAAGAAAGAACTTGTAGTGAGTAGGGACCTATAGTGGGGTCTTGAGTTCTCTAGGACTGTTAAGCTCTTCTTCCAGAGAAGTACTTGGGGTAGCCTGGTCTGCCTTTGCTTTGGTGAGGAGCCGCTTTCTTTCTGCTCTTTCTCTACCTTGTCACCTCTGGGCCTGTGATCAACTGTCCTGGTTCACTTTGAACTGAGGGAATTCCCAGGTTGCTGCATGTTCAGAGTCAAGATTGGGAAGATGACAGAGATGATGGTGCAACCCTGCATTCTCAGCGCTTGGGAGCCGGGGGCAAGGGCAAGGGAGTTGGAAGTTTGAAGTCACCCTGAGCTGTCCAGTGAGACCCTGTTATCTGTCTGTCTGTCTGTCTGTCTGTCTGTCTGTCTGTCTGTCTGTCTGTCATCTATCTATCAATCTATCTATCTATCTTCTATCTATCTATCTATCTATCTATCTATCTATCTATCTATCTATCTACCTACCTACCTATATATATTTGGGTTTTAGAGACAGAGTTTCTTTGTGTTGCTCTGGCTGTCCTGGAACTTGCTCTGCTGGGATTAGAGGTATACACTACTACTGCTCTGCCTGAGACCCTGTTATAACACACACACACACACACACGCACACGCACACGCGCATGCGCACACACACATACTCCATCGCTCATCTACTTCTCCTTCTCCAGAACCTTCTCTGGCTCTTCTCCAAGCCTCTGTTCCAGATTCTCCTGGTTACTTCTTTCCAGCCCCTTCCCTCTGCTCCAGCGCTCCCAGTGCAGCCAGTCTCCATATAGACTGGGAGACTCTTTGGAGTCTCTGGCTTCTAGGCCTCTTTCTGTAATCCAGTCACCTCCTGCAGATACACCTTCCTGTCTCTGTACCATCAGTTGGTTTGTGTTTAGGAAAGGCAGATTCTGTTTTGTTTTTTTAAAAATAAACTGGAACAAACTTACAGTTCCTGGAATACTCATCTTAGTTTTTAAAAAAGAAAGAAAAAGAAAACATAAAAACGATAAACTCTGAAGCTGATAAATTCCCTAGCCTTCCATGCCCATCCCACCCCACCCCTCAAAAAGAAGTCACATTGCATTTGTTGGCTTCAGTTTAGTGACAAGCCACTGCTCTGGGCTAATATTTGTGCAGTGGGAGCTGATTACATTCCTGGGGCACAGCTAGTCCTAGAGGGACTCTCTCGAGGCCTCATCGCTACCGATAGCGGGAACAGTCTGGAGACAGGCAGGTGCCCCAGCAGATCAGGTCACCCAGCCACTTTCTGCTTCAAGGTCTATTCTGAATTGTCGGGCAGGTGGGGGACAGAACTCCCCACACTCCTGTCCCCGAGCCCCAGCTGTGTTCCACGGCCGAGGGCAATGACTAAGCCCCTGTCCACAGTCTATACTGAACCAGGGAGCTATTCCGAGATTTCTGTTTCTCAAGCCACAAATATGTTCAGCATTTGCAGGAAAGATATCAAAGAAAAGAATTATGTCCCAAGCACAAACAAGACACGCAGGGCAGAGGAAGCTCCCTTCAAAGGAAAAGCAAGGAGGCGAAGGATATGCAGAATACAGACGGCCTGGAAAGCCTTCAGGTGCAAATCAACATCTTGAGAAGCTGCTGCTGTCTTTCATTGCTATCAATGTTTAAAATTTATTCTTTGTCTATTCCACACATGTTCCCAATATATCTTGTTCATAAACACCCCCAAATCCCCCTTCTATTCACCTTGGATTCTCCCCCATACCTCCCTCCTCACCTTCATGTTCTTGTATCTTCTTAATAATTCGCTGAGTGAATCCTATCCTTGCTACCTGTGTATGCACTGTGTGTAGGGTCACTCACCACTGGAGCATGGGGAACATATCAGTGGCCACAGCCCCAAAGAAAAAGGATTCTTTCTCCAGACACCATCAATTTTCAGTATCTCTTCAGTTAGGCATGGGGCCAATGAGCACCCCACCCCAGTCTAGAATAACTGGCTTGATCTTTTTTTTTTCCCAGCGGTAGGGGAGGGGATCAAGACAGTGTTTCTCTGTATAGCCTAGCATGTCTTCTAGAACTCTGTCTATAGACCAGGCTGTTCTGAAACTCAGAGATCCGCCTGCCTCTGCCTCCCGAGTGCTGGAATTAAAGGTGTGTGCCACCACACCTAGAGAGGCTGACTTGATCAGGTTTGTGAGGGTAACCATAGCAGCTGTGAGATCATAGTGTAGTGCCAAGTCATGTGCAGAGGACAGCACGACACAGCACTCCTCTGTACCTTCCAGCCCTTATCTTCTTTCTGCCTCCTTTTCTAGAACGTTCCCAGAGCCTTGGAAGAGGCTTGATGTAGATGTCCTGTTTAGGGCAGAGCACTGATGAGAGTTACAGGAACAAAGCTTTTGACAGGTACTATGGTAATGCATGCCTGTCAACCTGGGGAGGTGGAAGCAGGAGAGCCAGGCAGAATCTTTGGCTACTTCGGGAGCTTGAGGTCAGCCCGGACTACAGGAAACCCTGTCCCAACAATAAACAAGGAGAAATAATCCCCCAAGAAAACCACCATGGCAACGCCAACACTGTGCAGAGCTACCCTTAGCGGAGTGGTTACCATGGACAAGGTACTGTCTACACCCCATGCTCATTTTCTTAGGGAGGTCTTCAAGACTTCCATACTGGAGGTGGATTAACTGAGATGTCTGTCAGGAAGCAGCCATGAAAGTTAAGGTCTGTCTGAGCATGCAAAGATAAAGATGAACTTAGCAAGGACACTCAGAAAGCAGTCGCGACGTTAATATGAAGAATTCCCATGATACACAGGGTTCACAGCCAGGGCACTGTACGACTAGAGATCAGCAGCTGAGCCATCCTTTAAATGTGTTTACTGAGCACCATGCTGAGATACAGTGGCAAACCAGATGTGGTTCCCAGCTCCCTCAAAGTCCCAAATCTAGGAAGAGAGACAAATAACGAACGGTAGTGGCCCAAACGACAGCCGCCATTGACTGGGTACTTGTTGATCTAGGTACTTTCCTCATCTCTGCTCCCTTTACTGTGGTTCTTCTACGAAGGAGCTAGTATCGCTTCTAAAGATGAAGAACTTGAGACAAATTTGTACAGGCATGGAGCTTAGAACAGGCAGAGCCCGAATTTGACCCTAGTCCACCCGACTCCAGCTTCTGAGCTCCCAGCTGCTAAGCTTCATTGTTTTCAGCACAGGATGGGCAATGGGACTGCGATGGGGGACGGAGACAGGAGCATGAATATAGTGCTGGGTGTGTGTGGAGAAGTCAGGGAGGGTGGTCACAGCCGAGTGGGCCTGACAGTTTGGGAGCACTTCACGGGAGGAGTAGACATTCTAAGCAGGCAAAGCTACAACATGCTAGAATTTGCAAAACAACCAAGACTCAGTGTGCTAGGGTGGGGAGGTGGAGAGTCTGGGGATGTGGCACAGTTAGTAGAGTAATTGCCCAGCACATACAAGACCCCGGGTTCAGTCTGTAGTGCTGTATAAAGCCAGTGAGGGGGTGCAGACCTGGTACCCCAGCACTTGGCAGGTGGAAGCAGGAGCATCGGGAGTTCAAGGGTATGTTCAACTGTTTGTAAAGGATGAGCACCTTCTGAGATATTGGCAACACTGTCTCAAAAACAAGCCAACCAAACAAACACAAAAGAGTGCCATATGAGACAAAAGCAGTCAGAGGTGGCAGATATGTGGGAACAGGACAAACCTAGTTCCAGGCTTCTGAGCTGTCCAGCTTCCTTCCTTCTTGCCTCCTGATGGAGCGAGCACCTTGTGAGTGACTTCTTCAGTCTTAAGCCTCTGTATTAGCAGGGGAGGACTATTCAGATCTGCTTCACCTGTAGGTCTCAGGGGGCATGATGAGAACATACCCACATACATGGGAACGCGCGCGCACACACATACAGAGACACGCAGGCACACACCACACCACACCACACCAGGAATTACACTGCCTGTGTCCAGCACAGTTCAGATCCACGTCACTACTGAGAACTCACTTCTAAGGGAATCTTGCAGGCATCCTCAGGGCTGCTTTGTGTTTGTTATTCCTGAGGGTGGCACCGGGCTTTCAGCTCTAAAGTGCCAGGGACACTCTGGCTGCACAAAAGGTCACAGTCAAAACTTTTATATTTCCACAGTTTAAAACCAAATTCTAAGGAGGCAAATTTTAGACTTTTGAGGGAGGGTTGATACAGAGACAAGCACAGTGACATCACTTACAGGGACAAATGTGGTCTTTCTGTCAATAGGCAGGGAAAAGGGAATGGAGAGACGACTCAGCAGCTGAGTCTTTACTGCTCCTGCAGAAGACCTGAGTTCCGGTCCCAGTACCAAGACAAACAGCTCACAACCTCCTGCAATTCCAGCAGCAAGGAATCTGATATCCTCTTCTGGCCTCTGAGCACACCAACCCTCATGGCCACACACAATTTTAAAATAGCTTTTTAAAAGACTTTCACAAGTGAGCAGGGGGAAGGGAGGTCTGTGCACCCTTGACTAGTCAGGGAGATTCACTGCTAATGGGCCATCTTAGACATCGCTTTCGCTTCTGGGTTGTTGAGTGCTTTGTGGACAACGCTCAAACATCTGTAAAGATGGCGTCTTCCTCCCACGTGGGCTCTGATTACCTTAAGGCCCAGCACCCCAGTCTCTTGCATGCAGACATGCATAAGTCCTGCCTTTAAGGCCCTGAGAAACCAGGCTTCCTCCTGTTTTCTTTGTTTGATTTCCTACCTCACTCCCAAACAAACCATGGGAAGCAAACCCTAGCATACCCCAGAGTGTGAACAGTGGTACCAACAGCCATGCCTGACGCTCACTGACTACGTACAGGGGACTGCATTACAGAACCTCATACACCCCCTCTGCCCGCAAGGAATGCCTTTCCCTCTCAGAACTCTGTTCTCTTGGTATTCTCCACTCCTGTGAGTGCTGGATCCTTCTTCTACAGTGCAGAGCTCTGTCTGCAGTCTGTGAATGCTGGGAATTGATGGGAGAAACCGTCAGCCGATAACCAAGGGGAGCTGCAGGACGAGAGGCCCAGACGCCCACTCTCTTGAGAGACAACTCTGAAGGGTGCTTTGTGGAGTCGTCCAGGGGAGCCAGTGTGTCATGCCCCACAGTTCAGCAGGGTCATCCTTCTATGGCTACACCTTGGGCTGCCTTCCTTCCTTATTCTGACATTACCTTGCCATTCCCAGAGAAAACTCCCAACACTCAACCTTTGACTTGTGAGATAACTCAGTCTAAGGCCCATGGTTTATAGAGGTGAAGCAACTTGTCTCAGGTTCCACAGATAGAAAGTGGCAGAGGCAGGATTTGAACCCAGGGATGAGTGTCTCCCATCTACTCCCATTGCACTGCCTTCAGACCCACTCACACCTGGGCAAGTGCCTAGAATGTTGAGGAATGCTGACATCCTGCCTTTTGAGAGTCCAACTCTGGACCCTGAAGAATATACCACACACACACACACAGAGAGAGAGGGAGAGGGAGAGAGAGAAGGAAAGGGAGAGAGAGAGGGAGAGAGAGAGAGAGAGGGAGAGGGAGAGAGAGAGAGAGAGAGAGAGAGAGAGAGAGAGAGAGAGAGAGAGAGAGAGAGAGAGAGAGAGAATCTGAAACTTTATCAGCCGTTTCTCACAGTGTGAACATACCTGTTATATCCCTTACTTCTCCTGGCTCCCTGAGCAGACACCTTAATAGGGATTTGGGATGTAGTATGGTGCAGGAGCCCCTGGTCAGGAAGAGAAGCAGACCCATGCAGGTACAACTTGCGAATGTCACAAAAATCAGCAGGTCCTGTCTGTCCACTTAGCTGAGAGCCAGCCTGGCTGCTCTCTGAGTTGGTGCTGTCAACCTGGGAGGATGTTAAGAGATCATTCAACATCCTCAACTGCATAAGTAATCTTGGAAGATGAGACTCAAGGTAAATACAGACTCAGACAAACCACGAAAAACATTCGTGACTGCAGGACCAGTAACAAAAGCCACACTCTGATTTCCGACGCCAGCCAGACTTCCTGGCTAACTTCACTAAACTCATCCTCCAGAAGAGAAGGACCGGTCCTCTTCTACCTACATTTCTGCCACAGGATTGAGGGAATTGCTTTGTCCCTGAGGAACAAGTGGCTGCCAGGCTGGGGCAGCCACCTCTGGGAGCCTACTTAAAGCTAGCTGGTTCCCCATTCACTTCTGCAAGGGTGGCGTCCCACTGTCCTGTGAAGGTCAATCCAGATTGCCCCAGCTGCTGCTGCTCCTTGCAAGTATGTAGCAGAAGTAAACATCCTCCAAGCAATGTGCAGCTGGGACCGGAGGCCAAAGGGTGATGGCTGGAGGTATGCTGAGTGGGATGTTACAGTTGATGCTTGAGTAACAGATGCTTCTGTGAAATTCTTTCTCCCTTTTGGGTGTTAGTGAGAAAAAGATGGGTACCAGTGTTGGGCCAAGGGTCTCTAGAGAAAAGCCAATGCCAAATGCTAAGCATGTCAAGGAAAAGCGCTGTGAGGGGAATGGAGACCGTTACCTTCTATCTCAACAGAGTCTCCAAACAGGCTCAGCTGGTGACTGGTGCCTCTGCAGCTGCTGTAGGGTGGTACTGTAGGAATCTACTGATTGTCAGCTTCACAGGACCTAGAACAACCTCTGGGGTGTCCTTGAGCGGGGTTCTTGATTGGCTTAGCTGAGGTGGGAGACCGACCCTAAATGTTGGTGGCACCATCCCATGGGCTGGGGTCCTAGTCTCATCTCTGTTGCTATGACAAAAAAAAACCCACCCTTATCCAAGCAACTCAGGGGAGAAAGGGTTCACTTTAGCTTACAACTCCAAGTTATAGTCTGTTGCAGCCGGGAAGCCGAGGTGGGAGAAACTGAGAATGACAGGTCACAACTCATCCAAAGCCAGGAGCAGAGAGAAATGAAGGCACACACATTGCTGTTCGGCTCACTCGCTTCCCTGTTAGACAGGGCAGCATCCGAATCTAGGGAGTGGTGCTGCTCACAGTGGCCTGGATCTTCCTACATCATTTAACGAAACACAGACATCTCCCATAGCCATACTAACAGACTAGCCTGGTCCAGACATTCCTTTGGTGAGGCTCTCTTCCCAGGGTCTAGACCAGCGGTTTTTTACATTACGATTCGTAACAGTAGCAACACTACAGTTATGAAATAGCAACAAAATAGTTTTACGGTTGGGGGTCACCACAACATGACGACCTTGTTAAAGGGCTGTGGCAGCAGGAAAGTTGAGACCCGTTGCTCTAGACTATGTCAAGCTGACACAACCGTCACCGCTGAGGACCTGGGCTGCAGAGCGAAGAGAAAGCAGGTGAGCAGCAGCTCTCATTCCTCTCAGCTTCCTGTCTGTGGGTGCTGCGTGACCGGCTTCCTCACACTCCTGCTTTGATGGACGGTACCCTCAAATTGTGATCCCAAATAAGCCCCTCTTCCTGAAGGTGGTTTTGTCGGATGTTTCTTGCACAAGCAAACTGTAAAGTACTGAATGCAAGGTCTCAAGGAACTTGGGCTCCAGGGTAGGAGAGAGCCCTCCACAGCTGGAGGATTCTCCTTTACAACCAGTCTTTCACCATCTGTGCGTGGAAAAATGACTCAGCACCAAACTCTCTCAAACAGTGCTGCCCAGGCGGCAGTCAGAGCGCTAAACTAAGCATTTGGTCTACTTTAATTTTTATTAATAGCAATAAAATAATAATGTCATTTCCCCAAATATCATTTTTCAAATTAATATTAATAATATTTTCACTACTAATAAGCACAGCCCCGTGAAGCTGGTGCTGTCTTCAACTCTCATTTTACAGGTGAGAAACTAAGGCACAAGAGGTGCTTGCCTGGGACTCTCAGCTGAGCCTGGAGGTACCCTTAGGCAAACTGACTGTGCTACTCTTTTTCTTCCTTTTCTTTAGATTTATTTATTTATTTTATGTATATAGGTACTTTGTCTACATATAATCTGCACACCAGAAGATGACATCAGACAGACGTGAGCAGCCATGTGGGTACTGAGAATTGAACTCAGGACCTTCAGGAGAGCAGTGAGTGCTCTTAACCACTGAGCCATCTCTCCAGCCCCATGACTGTGTTACTCTTGACCATGATGCTTCTGCCTCTGCAGTTGCCATGAGCAACACACGAACAGTGGCCTAGCAAGCGCTGGGCTTGGTGCCCGCCTCATGGCAAACCCTCACCAAATGTTAGCTTTTATTATCAACATCACACGAAGCAACACAAAGCAGACTAGTCAAGCTCCTTGCCTCACTTGAGATTCTTAATGACACCTGACATTTGTTTAGCTGTGTCTATAATTAAAAATGCTATCTCAAGGATGTGCCCTATAATCCTCCCTGAAGTCCCCGAAAGCAGCAGATGACTTAGAAGGCAGGAGGAGGTCAGTGGCCTGCGGAAGTTCATTCCACCATCCAGCAAGTCTTTATTGACATCCCAGAGCCTGTGTGAGCTGAGAGGACACTGAAGGCCCCACAGCATGGGACTTAGAGGATGGCTAACTCAGATTGTGATTACACAAACCTTTCAACACTGAGCTGTCTGGACTGTGATACAATCCAGTAACTGTTCCGACGCTACTTGTGTGCAGAAGCGATAGGAAAGAAGGGGTCCCCACGCAGGCGCATAGCACGGTCTCACAAGGTCACCCCATCTAAGGACTGAAACTCACTGATCAGATGTCAGATAATAAAACCTTATGTGGAAACAACAGTTTCTAGCTCCTAAACAGCCACAATTTCATTTTAACCTTGTGATACCCAGGTTTTAAAAGTTAATAAGAGATGAATGTTAATGACACCAACCATATTCTAGCCAGAATTATTCTTGACTTTTTTTTATTTTTTCGCAAGCTCCACATCTGGACCCCTCTTGCACTCTCCCCTATACATCTGTGATGGTTGATTTTAGGTGTCAACTTGACTGAGTTAAAGGATTCTCAGAGAGTTTGTAAATAATTATTCCTGGGAAGAATGCCTAGTTTTAAGTCTCAGCTTAGCAGTTCTGTGACTTTGGGCAAATGAATGATGCTCTTAGTATTTCAGAAACCGTATCTAGGAAGTGGAGGCAGCTGCTTCCTGCGCCTCCTGTGAAGATTAAAGGAGCTAACACATGTACAGAGTTTGGAAAAGTGCCTTGCATGTAGCAACTGGCGCTTGTTTATAGGAAATAAAAATACTGTGTAGTTGTAGCCTACACATACCGTGGAAATGTATCTCTCCTTAGAGTTTGGTACAGTTTTTGCTTTATAGATTTTTTTCTAAGGCTAAGTTGTTAGGTGCATACAAAATTAGTATTGTCCTACCTTCTCAGTGACTAGAAATTTAAGTAAATTCTTTAGCAATGCTTTTTGTCTTGAACTCTATCTGGTGTTAACATAATCTTACTGCTTTTCCTGTGGTTCATGCTTGCATGGGTTTTCGCTTTTTGCTCTCATTTTCTTTTTAGCTTTGTGTTTTAGGCATACTCGTGGAAGTGGTAGGGAGTTGTTTTAAAATTCAATCTGTTGAACTTGGTTTGAAATTGATGCATGGATAAGTCACTGTTCTGTTACTGTGATAAAATACCATGACCGAAAGCAGCTTAGCCATGAAAGTGTTTCTTTTGAATGACGGTTACAGAAGGCTATGGGTTCATCCTGATGGGAGGGCCCAGCAGCATGCTCCAGAAACAGGGAGCTGAGGGATAACATCTCAATGCAAAGAGGAAGAAGGGAGGGAGAGGGAAGGTGAGGCTGCAAACCCTCAAAGCCCTCACCTTAACCATGTGCTGCCTCCAGGAAGGTTCCACCCCCTAAATGTTCCATAACCTCCCCAAACAGCATCACCCACTGGAGACCAAGTGTTCAAACACATGAGCCTATGGGAAACATTTCTCAACCAAACCACCGCAGTGCACTTAGTTCTTTTACATTTAAACCTAAGCATGGCAACAATGAAGTTGAATCTACTGTCTCAGAATTTGCTCCCTTTCCCAGCTCCTTGTTTCGTTTGGAGTGGATACTTTGTGATCATTCTATTTCCTCTTCTGTTCGGTTAGAAGTAGTAAACTCACTTGCTATTCTTTAACGGTCCCTGGAGATCCCACTGTGCATATTTGATCTGTGAAATTCCACAATGAGAAACACTTGTAGCTTTTTCTCAGACAATTCTTCAAGACCTCTGTGTTGCAATTATTACCCTTGCAATGTGATGCAAGTGAAAGAGTTATTTAATCTTTAAATATGGGTGTGCATGTGTGTCTGTGAAGGGTATGGGAACATGAGTGCGGGTGCCTATAGGGGCAGAAGAGGGCGCCAGATCCCCCGGAGTTTAGGAGACTGTGAACTGTTACATGTGGGTGCAGGGAATCAAACTTCAGTCCTCTGCAAGGGCAGCATGGACTCTTGGTTGCTAAGTTGTCTCTCTCCAGTTCTCATTCGATTTTTTATTTGCATATGGTCAGTTTTTAAGCCCACCCACACAGTTCCCCTTTTTATTGCTTTTCCAGCTTCTTTGGTTTTCCAGATGGGATCATATTACATTGGTTGGGAGAGCGCCATTCAAGTCAGGCCTTGTGCTGCATGCCTATAATAACTTGGGATACTGAGGCAGGAAGATCACAAGTTCAAGATCTGCTTGGGTTTCAGAGTTCAAGGTTAGCCTGGGCAACTTAGTACTACCTTGTCTCAAAATAAAAAAAAAAAATGAAGGGGGAAAACAGGTAGAAGGGCCTGGGCATATAGCTTAGTGGTAGGGCATTTTCTTAGAATGGGAAAGGTTTAGTGTTTAGAAGAACTGCAAGAGACAAAAGAGAGAGAATGCCTTTTGGTATTTTCTTTAGGATTGGATTTTAGGGTGTCAAATATTCTCATTTATATGAAAATATAGTTATTTCACTTTATTTTTATATTTTGAGATTTTTATGTCATGTGTATGGGTGTTTTATCTGCATCTATGTGTGTGCACCACTTGCATGTCTGGTGCCCACAGAGGTCAGAAGAGGATGGTGGATCCTCTGGACCTGAAGTTATAGGTGTTTGAGAGCTGCCCTGTGGGGGACCTACAAGTGCTCTTTAACCCCTGAGCTACCTCCCCATCCTCTCACTTTTATTCTTAAAGGGTGTTTTCTTGTCGCTTAGAATTCTAGGTTGGCACTGCTCCTTTCCCTCTGATGCACCAAAACTCCCCGCCAGCTCCTGATTCTTGTTCTTTCTGTTGAGAAGTCCGTTGTCATGTTAGCTCTATTGCTCCTTTAAATATGAAATAGGCCTTTTTCTTCTCTATACCTGCCTTTAAGTTTTTTTTAATAGTGTTTTGAGAAGCATTGCTTTGTTATGACATTTATATTTGAACTTAAATCTTTTCTTGATTTTGGAAGCTCTTCAGACATTGCCTCTTATAAACCTTATGCCCCTCCATTTGCTGTCCTCCGCCACTGACGTTCTCAGTGATGGGATTCTCTCTCTCTCTCTCTCTCTCTCTCTCTCTCTCTCTCTCTCTCTCTGTGTGTGTGTGTGTGTGTGTTTGTTTGGTGTAACACACACATTCTCATGCATGAATGTATATGCACATTTGAATGTCAGAGGACAATCTTGGGTGTCAGTCCTTGCCCCCCACCTTGCTTAAACTTGTTCAAAACTACATATGCCAGGCTAGCTGGGCCATGAGCCTCTGGGGACTCTGCTGGGATGAGCTGGGATCACAGACATTCACTGTTGTCTGCAAATGTACTTGGGTCCAGGATTCTGAGTGCAGGTCCTCAGCCTTGTACAGCAAACCCTTTACCAACTGAGTCATCTTCCCAGTCTCAAAAACATTCTTTAAATTCTAAATTTTTTGAAATCTCATCTTTTAGAAATAATTTATGTAAACAGAGACTGCACTTTCATTTCCCAGCTACACAGATCTGAATAATCACACAGAAACTATATTAATTACAACACTGTTTGGCCAATGTCTCAGGTGTATTTCCAGTTAGCTCTTACATCTTAAATCAATCCATTTCTATTAATCTGCGTATCACCATGAGGCTGTACCAGTAAGGTTCTGGCATCTTTCTCCTTGGGAAGCTATGTGTCATCTGCCTGACTCCACCTTCTTTCCTCCTCTATCTCTGCTTGGATTTCCTGCCTTGCTATAGGCCACAGGCCAAAGCAACTTCTCTATTAACCAATGGTAATAAAACCTATTCATAGCATAAAGAGGGGAGTCCCACATCAAATTTATTTTAACTTTTTATTTTATGTACATTGCTGTGAAGGTGTCAGATCCCAGGGAACTAGAGTTACAGACAGTTATGAGCTGCCATGTGGGTACTAGGAATTCAACCCAGGTCCTCTGGATGAGAATCCGGTACTTCTAACCATTGAACCATCTCTCCATACCTGACATCTAGTTTAATAATTTTATTAGATTTTTTTTAAAGTTATCTGTTAAAAGATTGTAATTCTGACTCTTTTCCATTACAGCAAACCTTCTAAAGTTCAAGTCGATAAGCTGGAATCTTAGGCTCTTTTTCTATTGCATGTTGCTTCTTCCAATCTTCATACATGTAAGTCATTATAACTAAAAATTATGAGACTAGATTGAATACTTAAATTTTACTCTGCAGAGAGGATTATCTGTTACTGGATTCCAAAGGTCTTTCAGATCACTTAACATGTTAATTATGTTACAAGGCCTGGAACTCTTTTGGGTACCCAGATGTCTTCTAGGCAGCCAGGGCAGGGTCTATGTGAGGCCTGGCTTTTCTGACAGTTCTTTTCCATGTGCTTGGAATAGCCTTCAGGGCTTGGAAGGTCTTCATCACAAACCACAAGCCACGACATTTTCCTCTATACAAATATCACAGAGTGTTTCCCAGTCTCCCAGCCGCCTCCTCTGGACTTGCAAGTGTCGCTAGGACTGCAGCGGGCACCGTGCTCTGCCAGGCTTGCTTCCTTGAAGTTCTTTCCTCTTTCAGATCTTAGCCAGCCAGGTTTTTTTTTGCCTTTTGTTTTTCTACCTTAATAATTTTTCCACACTTTCAAGCTGGCTTTTCTGGAACGTATTTTTCCCAGTTTTTCAAATTCTCCTCAGAGGGAGAATTTGCCCAGATCACTCAAGCTGTTGAGACCAGAAACATGATCCAAAATATGGCAATGTTGTGGCCTCACAATGACCCTTAATAGCTCATAAAGCTTAACAAGAATCTACTAGAATTCCCTACTTCAGTTCCACCACTTCTGGGACAGTCATCTTGGCCAGTCATATCTAAATGATAATTCAAGGAATAGAATATTTTCTTACTCATTCAAGAAATACTTATTGACCATGTGCTGTGTCTCAAGAACTGTAGGCAAAGCTGGTACCATCACTTCTTTCACAAAGAGTAGAATGATAGGCTGGCTGTGGTGGCAGGTGCCTTTAGTCCCAGCACTTGGGAGACAGGGCCAGGCATCCTTCTGTGAGTTTGAGGCCAGCCTGGTCTACATAGTAAGTTTCAGGTCGGTCAGGGCTATATATTGAGACCCTTTCCCAAGAGAAGATGGCAGGGATGGAGTTACAAAATGTTTCACTTTTTGAAAAGCTTTTCTCAAATGCACTGAGAGACGGAGAGGAAAATGGGTTGAGAACAATCGATTGCGACAGGAAGGCGAGGGAGGTGCCAAGTGCTGCATTCATTGCGTTGCTTTGTTTGCAAGAACCAGAAAATCAGGCCTAAATGGACTTCAGTAATAACTGAATGCATCATCCATCATAAAACAAGACCAGAGGCTTCGCACAGACGCCGTCACGTCTCTTGCTTCTCCTTGCTCTCCAGTTGACTCACGACGGCAGCTCAAGTTCTACTCATTCTGTCTAACCATGCCAACATGGAATGGGGAAGGCTGTCCAGAATCTTCTAACAGACCTTTCTACTTTTTTCTCTGGGATCTGTGCTCATGCTGACTCCAGCCACACCTGAGGGAACAATTATTGTGATGAAGAGGCTGGAGACCCAGGTCAGCAGTTACGTGCACAAACTGCCCTTGTTCTTGGAGAGCGCCTGAGTTGAGTTCTCAGTGCTCACATCGGGTGGCTCGGACCCAACTATAACTCCGGCTCCTGGAGCTCTAACATCGTCTTCTGACCACCGGAGGCAACTGCGCTCATGCACACAAATCCACACACATACATTATTTAAAAAATTTAAAAATCTTTAAAAAATTCCCAAGTTGTCATGATGGTTTAGACTGATTGTGACCTAATCCTGCCTATATGAGATACTAACTCCTCAGCAAAAATTGGGAGGCTTGAACAAAGGAGTGGAAGGAGGAAGAGGAGGAGGAGGGAGACGAATTGGGTTCAGAAAGCAGCTGGCAGTATCCACTGTAGTAAGATGATGGCAGAGGTGAGACAGAGCCAAGAAGCAACCTTTCCGTCCACAAGTCCCAGAGTTTTCCACATGTGCGTTCTTCACTCTGACCCTGAAAACCAGAAATACAAAGCCAGCATGACTGTACACATGCTAATCACGCAGATGTGTGGCTTGGAAGGAAAGATGGCAGTGTCTGGCATTGGGTGTTTGAATAAAGTAGCAACCCAGAGACTCACAACTGTGCGATATTAGGTGAGTCTCTGTCTTATCAGCCCCTCTTTACCCTTTGGATATGGGGAGAACTGAACATGGCGCACCCGGATGATATCAGGTCATGGTTTCACAGCCTGGAGGAGGAAGAGCATGCTTGGCAAGAGTGTATAGATGCGTTTGGAGCAGAGTGAGTGACGGGCTGTGTGAGGCTGGCTTTGTACAGCAAGGGGATGAGGTGCCACAGGAGGATGGGGATGGCTTGGATACCTCTGTGATGGAGCGGGGGACTGAAAGTTGCTCTTCTGAGATAAGCGGAAGCTTCAGCTAACCTGCCTGACGTAGGGGACTCTGCCTAGGGAGCAGAATAGGAGGGTGATTTGCACTGAGACCATTTAGCAACTTCCTGACGCCACCCATGTGAAGGCAGCAGATAATACTGAGCTTCAACTTCAGGCCTGATATTATATCATTGGTTCTTTTTTAAAAAATATTATTTGGGGGCCTGGAGAAATGGCTCAGTGGTTAAGAGCGCTTGTTGTTCTTTCAGAGAACCTTGGTTCAGTTCCCAGCACCCACACCAAGTACCATAACACTCTAGTTCTCAAGGATGCCCTCTTCTGGTTTCCCAGGGCACTTATATATGTGGTGCACAGTCATCATAAATAGAAGTAAATCCTTAAAAATTGCACACACATAAACACTCACTCACAATCTTTCCTTCGTATGTAACTTTGGCCAGCCTGGAACTTGCTATGTAGAATAGGCTGACCTCATTTCATAGAGATCTGTCTAACTCTGCCTCCTGACTACTGGGATTAAAGGCAGATGCCACCATGCCTGGTCCTTTATGTTTTCTTGATATAAGATCTCATATAACCTAGGCTGGCCCCAAATTCACTACATAGCAGAGAATGGCCTTGAATTTCCCAGCCTCCAGCCTCCACGGCCGAAGTGCTGGGATCACAGGTGTGTATCATCATACTTGGATTTTTGCAGTGCTGGGGATGGAATCCAGGGCTTTGTGAATTCTGGGTAAGCACTTAACCAACTGAGCTACAGCCCCAGACTCACCATGGCTTCTGCACCTTGGTACATCTGTAAAATGGGAACAGTGGGACCTGATTCATCGGTGGTTTGTGAGTTTGAAAGGGCGTGATGTGAGCTAATAGTTTATCATGAGAACAGACACAGGGTGAGAGTCGTTACCAGCTGCCAAGCACAGGGTTGTGTGACTTGTACAGCATCATGTTACTGCAAGCAGAGAATTCAAATAGTGTTCACCCTTTATTCCGGGTACAGGAAGCTGCCGGTAACCTTAACCAGGTTTTTTACGTGATAGGTACTAGTCTGTGCATCTGTCGAACTAATGTGAACGCATCCACCCCCTTACTTATTCACACATTTAACGTGTTTGGCGTGCCTACTGTGTAACTGGCACTGGCGCAGTGAGATGGTCTTTTGGCAGCTCACCGTCTGACACAGGAGGGTGGCCTGAGTACTGTGTGTGCTACGCCTTGGGAAGTCAGTGTCTTGGGCAGTTGGGTGGCACAGGGCACAGCCCTGAAGGCGAGAGGTGGATTGGAAAACACCGAGAATGTTTTCTGACGAAGCCCATTGGACTAACTCCAGTTCCGCCACCACTATGACACTTCAGACTGATGACCCCTCTGCCCCTCAGCTCCTTCATCGAGATCCCTAACAAATGTCAGGCTTTGAATAAAAGAAAAATGTCTTGAGCACAAGAAACTCTGTGCTTTAAGCTGTGGCTTTCCCTTGCTGGTGTGTGACCTCAGGCATGTTACTTCCCCTCCCTGTGCCTCAGTCTTAGGGCAATGAAGGCTAGGCTCAGTGGTCCTGAAGTCTCCTTTTACTTGAGGCTACAGGCCGTTACTCCAAGCAGCCACCACTGTTCCTTGTACTGAGCTTCCCTTTCCTCTTTCCCCCCTCCATACAACTGCAGTACAGTGCTTGCTTTGGCAGCACACAGGCAGAAATGAGAATAATGCCGGGTAGATGAGGATGGCCCTAGTGCAGGATAACACTCGCGCTCTTGAACTGTTCCATATTTTTAAAATAACGTATAAAAGAAACCCTCCACACATCTGCTCATCCTCGCTAATATGCAGTGTACTGCTAGGCAGGGACCAGCTCTCTCAGAAAACCGCTTCCAGGGGGAACATGAAACGAGACAACAGCAACCAGAACACAAAAGCAGTCAAAACAGAAGGCCGCTGCTTGCTGCTTTTCTATGTCTGAAGCATGTTTGGCCAGCCTGACTTTTTCCGGAAGAAGACTCATCTTTCAATTAGTTGTGCCATGGCCTGGAGGCTCCACATTTCCACATTCTCTGTTTGGAATTCTCTCTCCACAATATTTCAGAAAGAAGGCCAACTCTGCAGTTTTCTCCAAATCTGCTTATTGGCCAGGGATTTGGGAGGGGCCGAGACGGGATGAGAGGATGGAAACCCAGCTGGACCCCATACTTTCCATGCTGGGCAGCTTCCCAACCTCAGCAGCAGAGGAGGATAGAGAGGAGAACCCGGGCACCTGCCTCCAGTGACTGGCTGTGTAACAGTACGGAAGAGTGAATGGCAGCTTCCCGTAGACTCTCTTGTTCTCTTTGTCTGGAGTCTGGTTGCAGTCAGAGTGTCAAAGGGGCAAAGATGTGTGGACGCCTCTTCAGCCTCCCAGCCTGGGCTCTTTCTTCTCTCTATGGGGGAAACAGGTTCTTTCTTTCTTTTGTATTTTTTATTCTTCTTTCATATATTACATCCTGATTACAGTTTCCCTCAGTTTCCCTTCCTCCTCTTCCCCCAGTTTCTCTTCCCCACCTCCCTTCTCCCCAAGTTCTACCTCACACGCCCTATTTCCCTTTAGAAAATCGCAGGCTTCCCAGGGACACCAACCAAATACGGCACAATAAGCACATACCAGGTACATACCATCATATCAAGGCTGGAAGAGGTGACCCAGTTGGAGGGAAAGGGTATCACAAGCAGGCAGAAGAGTCAGAGACAGTCCCTGCCCCTAGTGTTAGGAGTCCCACAAGAACACCAAGCAACTCAGTCATAACATATATGTGGAGGATCTCGGTCAGACCC
The DNA here is from genome assembly GCF_903992535.2 of Arvicola amphibius. NCBI lineage: Eukaryota > Metazoa > Chordata > Mammalia > Rodentia > Cricetidae > Arvicola > Arvicola amphibius. The sequence continues at coordinate 131,046,642 of NC_052049.1, read as the reverse complement.
CTGAAGGTTCCCTGGTCTCTGTGAGCCCTCAAGAATCCCAGTCTTGATTCTATGGGCTGTGTCCCTGTCCCCTCTGGTTCCTTCAACCCTTCCTCCCTTCCTCCTCCTCCCTGAGCTCTGCCTAGTGTTTGCTGTGGGGCTCAGCCTCTGCTCCCAACAGTTGCTGAATGAGAGCACCTATGTTCCTGTAGAGTCGATGGTATCGAAAGAAGGGCCAGGGAGAGCTTCCTCCTTACTCACGGCTGTAGGGAATCACGAGGAAAGCAAACTTGAAGCAAAGCAGGTAAAGCATCCTGGTTTCCTTTCTGTTTCTGTGATAGGGTATCCTGAACCAAACTTAGGCAAGAAGGGGGTTTGTTCAGCTGACAATTCCAAGTTACAGTCCACCATAGCCCAGAAGTCACAGTGGCAGGGGCTTGCCACAGCTGGCTGAACTGAGCAAAGAGAACAAATGCGTGCGGGTCTGTTTGTTTATTGGTTGACTTTCTTCTCTTTAACTCAGTTCAGGAACCCCCGCCTAGGAAATGGTGCTGATCACAGTGGGTTGAATCTTCCCACATCAATTAGCAATCAAGACAACCCTCCCCAGTCATACTCACAGGCCACCTTGATCTAAACCAGCTCTCAACCTGTGGGTACCCACCCTTTTGGGGTCAAATGACCCTTTCACAGGGGTTGCCTAAGACCTTCAGAAAACAGATATTTATGTATCTGTTATATATATATATATATATATATATATATATATATATTATTGTATATATATTATAACAATTCACAACAATGGCAAAATTACAATTATAAAGTAGCAATGAAAGTAATTTTATGGTTGAGGGTCACCATAACATGAGAACTGTATTAAAGAGTCATAGCATTAGGAAGGTTGAGAAGCACTGTTCTAGACAGTTCCTCAATTAAGACTCTCTTCCCAGGTGAGAGTTGAAAGCTAACTGTCACACAAAGCCACTGAGTGCAAGGCTGACTTGTTTGGCCTTTCTTAGATCATCCAGGTGTTTGGATTATAAGGAGCTGTGGGTGGATCCAAGTTATGGGCTCTGGAATCTGAATGACGGACCCCGAATCTCAGTGCCGTCCCCATTCATGCACGGGACCTTGAGTCAGTCACTTTACATCTCCTACCTTCGGGGGTTGGCGCGGGAACAGCTGAGCTGCTGCCTATTGTATTAAGTAGCGCAGGCCTAATGCACAGCGAGCCCCGACTGAATGTCTGATGAGCTTTCCCAGTGACTAAAGGAGGGAGGCTGGGCTTCATTTTCTCTCCATCAGACAAGAGTAGTGGATGTTCGGGAGCCAGAGGGTAGCTCTTCAGTCACAGGACTGTCCTCATTTCCCCAGGCAGGAAGGCTGATCCCCTTCTGGACACCAGACCACAATAGGTGGCTATTGCTGGGTTTAAAGCAGGGAGCCTTGGATGCCAGGTAAAACCCAGAGAGTGACAATGGATGGGAGCATGAGAGGAAACAGACATTTATGGAATTGATTACAAGTAGGAAGTCCATAATTCTTTCTCCAACTAAAGGGACCTTGCCACCCCACTTTGCTTCTGGTTCTCTTGTGAACCAGAAGGTAGTGGCAGGCACAGATTAGTCATATGAATGGGCCTAACACAGATCTTTCAAAAGCCACCTAAAGGTAGTACACAGGGCTCGATTGGTAGGGTGCTTGCATAGCATGCACAAAGCCTTGGATTCCATCTTTAGCTCTGCAGAAAACTGGGTACAGTGGGGCAAGCCTTCCATCCCAGACACTGGGAGGTGGGGGCAGGAGGGTCTTAGACATGCAAGGTCACAAGCTGGTACATGGGCTCATGGGTAAAGGCTTTGATGGGAACATAAATCTGCAGGCACTTTGGGATGCTGCCAAGCAGCATCTCTGAAGCTGAGCATACAGGGGCCCTGTGATGTGTCAATTTTGCCCCAAGACGTGGTACCAAAGGACTTTTACTAGTGTGGTGGTTTGAAAGAAAATGGCCCCCATAGGGAATGGTGCTATTCGGAGGTGTGGCCCTGTTGAAAGAAATGTGTCACTGTGGGACAGGCTTTGAGGTCTTTTTCTCAAGCTTCTCTCCATGTGACAGTTAGTCAGAAGACTTCCTGCTGCCTGCAAGAGCAATATTCTTGCTGACACGCTCAGCTCCATCTGCCTCCACACCGCCATGCTTCCCTGCCTGATCCTAATGGACTGAACCTCTGAAACTGCAAGCCAGCCACCTTCAAAGTAATGTTTTTCTTTGTAAGAGTTGCCATGGTTGGGGGCTGGAGAGATGGTTCAACAGTTAAGAGCATTGCCTGTGCCAGGCGGTGGTGGTGCACACCTTTAATCCCAGCACTCGGGAGGCAGAGGCAGACGGATCTCTGTGAGTTCGAGGCCAGCCTGGTCTACAAGAGCTAGTTCCAGGACAGGCTCCAAAGCCACAGAGAAACCCTGTCTCGAAAAACAACAACAACAACAACAACAAAAAATAAGAGCATTGCCTGCTCTTCCAAAGGTCCTGAGTTCAATTCCCAGCAACCACATGGTGGTTCACAACCATCTGTAATGAGGTCTGGTGCCCTCTTCTGGCCTGCAGGTATACATGCACACAGAATACTGTATACATAATAAATAAATATTTTTTTTTAAAAAAAGAGTTGCCATGGTCACGGTGCTGCTTCACAACAACAGCAAACCCTAACTGAGACAACTAGACTGCCTTACACTCTACTGTGTGCCGTAACTCCAAATCAGAAACTACCAGATGCTCATGAGCAAAGGAAAAAGAATCATGAAATTGTGCCATCTTCACAGAATGTCACCCTGAGAATGAAGGCTCTTTACTTTGCAGGTAGCAGCATGAGTATATCTCCCCAAAATAATGCTGGGCAATTTATTTTTTTGGGGGGGCTGTCATTTAATTTAAAAGCAGTTCAGAAAAACATATGAAGCTAACCGGGACCTGAGGAAGGTCTCAGTGTAAGAGAAAGCTGAGGTCTCACCTTGAAGGGTGGGGAGTGGCAGGCACATGAGTGGACCTGGGTTTGTTCAACTCCTGATCTGGTGCCATATAAATGGCTGTTTAACTATTTGTAACAATTAATGTGTGCTTAACTTAGGATATATATATATATATATACATATATATATATACATATATATGCATATACACACATATATACTTTGCTATTGGACACCACTAAACATTTTAAAATACCAAATATAAAAATAGCAAAAACTAAAAAGAATCTTGGAATAAAATCATGAAACCTTTCTAAAAGTTAGGACGTAAGACTGAGTTAAGTGGGATAGACCATGTTCTTGAACGAGAAAATGAAATGTAACACGATGTAAGCTCACGTATAAATTTCATGCAAATTCAATGAAAATCCCAACCTATTTCTTAACGAACAGATCCGTGTATATGGAAGAGTGAGATGGTCAAAAAGAGCCATGATCCTCTGATTTTTAAAGAAGTTAAGCACAAGGACTGTAAAACTGGCTCAGTGGTTAAGAGCACTGGTTGCACTTCCAAAGGATGCAGGTTCGATCCCAGCACCCAGACGGTGGTTTACAATTGTTTATAACTCCAATTCCAGTAGATCTGACACCCTCTTCTGGTCCCCGTGGGCACTGCATATATACAGGCAAAATATTCATACACACAAAATAAACAATTGCAAAAATTTTTAAGAGTGAAGCACAATCCATAAGCCAGATGGTGTACTTGCTATATTGGATACCGGGATTTATTATTATCTATTATGGCTAAGACAGTGTGCCATCAACATGGGGATGAAGCAAGAGCAAGCACCCAGAAATAAACCCTCACACATGTGGAAGCTTGTGGCAACTGCCAGATCTGGCAGGTCTATCACGCCAGGTCTATTGCTTATCCATATGGGGGGGAAAGTAAAATTAGTTTCCTATCCTAAGTGATTCCCAAAAACCAATTCCAGATGGAATAAAGACTTAAGGATAGAAAGAAAACTATGGCACCATTGGAAGACAATATAAGAGATTATATCTATGACCTCAGGCTGGGGAAAGATCTCTTAAACAAAATACAATAAGTACTAGCCATAAGGACAGCATCGAGCAATTTAATTATATTAAAATTAAAGATTTTTTTCCTTGTAAAACTACCATATGATCTAACCTGGGTCTACTCCTGGGCATATTCCTAAAGGACTCTACATCCTACCCCGGGGACATTTGCTCATCTGTGTTCATTGCTACTCTATTCACAATAGCCAGGAAATGAAACCAGCCTAGATGCCCATCGACTGATGGGTGGATAATGAAAATGTGGTACAGATGCACAATGGAATTTTATCCAGCTATAAAGAAAGGCAGAATTACGAAAGTTGTAGGAGAGTGGATGGGTCTGGAAATTATTACATTAAGCAAGGTGACCCAGGCTTGGAAGGACAAATACCATATGTTCTCTCTCATGTGTAGATCCCAGTGTTTAATGTTTATGTATGTATATATGTGGGAGAGAGTGGGTACAGGTCATGGAACTGGAAAGAGGACCAAGAGAAGACAAAGGGAGATGTTGAGGGAGGGAGGAGGGCAACAGGACATAGGTCGCGTGAAAGCAGAGAAGAGGCTGTGGGATGGAAGGGGGCAAGACCAACAAAGTAAATTGCATTAGGAAATGCTGTAAAATACTTTGCATATTAATATTAAAATATTTTTACATTATGATTTTTCTTCTTCAAAAGACAGTATTTAAAAATTTTCATAAATGGGAGAAGGTGATTACATAGGAATAACTAAGAAGATTGGATAGCCAGTAGCCAGCCACTCGGGTAAACCAGAATCTTCATGGTCTATCCATGGATAAAAATGTCTCACATCTTGCTCCTTATAGGGATAGCACAGCCTTCATTTGATCAACAACTCTTTATCAAGTGTTATTGGGAAGAAAGTCTCAGGCTGGGTGCTGGGGACACAGCACTGAAAAGAGGTGGCAAGACCTAACTGATAACCACATCGGTAAACGGAGGTTGCAAGTTGTGGAGCCCAGCACAGTTGTGGACGAATGGGTGAGTAGATACAGAATACAAAGTTTGCTGTGTAAAGGAAGCCAGGGCTTCCATCACTGCCAGCCAGCATTGCTCTGGTCAAGCTGTCTTTCTCTACTCCTCTGTGATTGGCCAGTGCCTTGCCAATCTGCCATCCACTTTCTTCCTTTGGATCATGCAACCAGGATGTGACTCAGTCTTGTTGACTTGGGGACCAGATAGTCTTTGCTTATTCCTGCCCTTGTGGAAGCACTTAGGATACTTCTGTAGCTGTGGCAGCATGATGTGAGAATGGTCTGATGAGGAGATGGGGTTCATAACCCAACAGGGGGCACATGGTCCTGTGTGGACCACAAGATGCTCGGGGAGATGAGAGATGTGGCCTTTTTCATAGCAAGGTCTGAACCTCTCCAGAGCTAATATCTCTTTCTCTCCCTCTCTCTTTCTCTCTCTCGTGTGTTGAATACATGTATGTGGGTACACTCTCACATGTATGTGTGTGTGGAGGTGAGAAGTTAATACCGGTGTTTATTTTTATTGTTTTCTACCTTACTTTTTATTTTGTTTTGTTTTTCAAGACAGGATTTCTCTGTGTAGCCCTGGCTGTCCTAGAACTCACTTGTAGACCAGACTGGCCTTGAACTGAGAGATCCACCCTTATTGTCTCTACCTCCAGAGCGCTGGGATTGAAGGTGTGTACCACCCTCACCAGGTTCTACATTACTGTTTTGAGATAGGCTCTCTGAATGAACCTGGAACTTAGTGTTTTGGCTAGATGATTGGACATCGAGTCCCTAGAATCTGTCTGTCTCTGCATCTCCCTCCTTTAGGTACTGGGGTTATAGGCATATACTGCCATATCTGGTTTTGATGTGGGTGCTGGGGATTTGAACACAGGTCCTCATGCTTGCAGAGTGAGTACTTAGCCACTTCTCCAGTCCTTATCTTTCTGTACTTGTTTTTCCTACCCTGTTTTTTGAGTCATTGGTCTGGAACTCACCAAGTAGGTCTGGCCACCTTGCCTGGGTGCCCCGGGATCTGCCTGTCTTCACCTCCCCAGGCCTGGGGTTACAAATGCAAGCTGCCGTGTGTATTAAAATATGGGTGCTCGGGGGTCAGACTGAGGGTCTCACGCTTGCAAGGCAACTACTGTAGCACAGTACCACCTCTTCAGCTGAAGTGGTCATTTCCAAGAGTAACTCTGTCTGATCCACACGGAACTGGGGAAAGAGGATATCCGTGTTGAGAGGTTATCTTGTAAGCTGGTCAGGGAAAATTAACTCTGGTAAGAGGACACTAGTAAGGCAGGTGTAGGAAGCTGCCAGGATGAGCATCAAGACTGAACTGGTTGTAGGTCCTGGGGCAATGTATAAGGGTTAGGGTGGGGCTTCTGGCTCACATAACTACCCTGGGACTTTAGCTGGGGCTCTGTCATTGGGCAAATTCATTGACCTAGGCAGAATATGTAAATGTACTCAGGGAGTGAACCTGTACCCAGGGTTTACCATGGGGATGACCTCTGAACGATGATTCCTGATGGTGCTAAGCCTCAGTAGGTGTCAGTTGCTGTCATTGTCATTACTGTCCTGGTTCAGAGGGTGGGTGTGTCCTCTGCAAACAGGCAAGGCAATACCCTAGAAAATGGAGTAACAACAGGAATGTAGCCCAGGATAGAGTACTGCCCTCGGTTTCCAACACTAGTGAAACTATATTTTTGCTAGGCGATACCATCTGCAATCCCAGCACTCAAGGCTTGAAGCAGGGGGATTGTAAATTCAAAGCCAGTCTGGGTTACATCATGAGACCACATCTCAATAAACATAAGGGCCGAGTCTGTGACTCAGTGGCCAGGTTGTCAATAGCTCAGCATGTGGAGCTCCTGGACTGGATCCCAAGCACTCCAAACAAACAAACAAACAAACAAAATATAGACCAATTGGCATGGCAATGGTGGTGGAAACTGAGGCATAAGGTAGGGAGCAGTGTGTGGCAGCTGGTTGCTGAGGGATCTTCCAAGTTCAAGCACAAAGGTGATCTGGGAGCCTATAGTAGGACTGAGTGGGGGGAGGATGAACCTCCCTCTAAAGGGCTCTAAGCATGCTTGCAGAGGCCAGAGAGATGTTGTGACCTGCTGAAGGGGTCCCACCTCGCTTCCTGAGATTCCCTGGCCATCTGTGATGAATACAAGGAGGCTCCTGCCATTCTGAAGCAGGCACCCTATGGAGAAGGAGACTCAAGGACCCAGTCAGCTCTGCTTCTGGCTGCACATGTGACCCCTGAGCTTTCATCCCATCTAGAGAGCTCAGGTCCCTTACCTGTGGAACTGTCGGGGTGGGGCTGGGGAAATGTTGGTAAAGTGTTTGCCAGACAAGCACGAGGGCTTGTGTTTGGATGCCCAACCTTCACACTGAACAACAACAACAACAACCTGGAGTAGCTGTGTGTGCCTGGAATCCCAGCACCAAAGAGGCAGAGTTAGGCTGGAGTTCACAGGCCTGTCTGTGGAGATGACTTGGTAAGCTCCGGGTTCTGTGAGAGACCCTGCCTCAAAAATTAAGGTGGAGAGGAAGACATTTGACATCAACCTCTAGCCTCTACATGTGTGCACACTTAAATTCCTGTTGAACACACATGAACACAAACACATAGGCACACACATATGAACACAAACACATGAACACACACACACACACTATACACATTCACACCCCCCCCCCAAAATAAGCAAATCAAATAAATAAAAACTTTGGGTGGGCGAGTACTTGATGTCTGAAGTCTTTGATCTTTTGTGATCTCTGTAAACAAATCCCACCCAGTCTGACCTTGCTACTCAGGTTCCAAAGATGTTGGTGGCAACACTCCAGGTATTTTATTTGGTTGGAGTTCACCCCCACAGTCTTACCTCTTTAAGGCCTGAAAGTTAACAAGGCAGTTCTTGTCTCTGGTTCTGAATTTCAGAACTTATTTTTTTTTTTTAAAAAAAAAAAAAACACTTTAAATATAAATTGACTCTAGACTAACCCACAGGCAGTCATATAGGGTCGGGAAAGGGGGGCCCCTTGGCCTTCGATGGGTGGCTGAGGATAGAGTTCTGGCTCAACCAGTCACCATCCACTTGGTCTCAATAAAAAACACTTAACTCTGTAGCCTTGGCTTTATCCTGAGCACAACAGGGTAACTGGCTCTTTACAAGGCCGAAGGCCAAAGGAAGTGCCGTCCCGTCAGGCATGAGCTTGTCAAAATCATACAGCTATCCTGTTTTTGTTTGGTGTTGGCCTTGGTCATCACAGATCTTCATTGCCAGGGATGGGACGCCCAGGGTCAAAATGGGGCAACAGATTTTCCAAAGCCACACAACCGTGGCCAAGCCTGACTCCTTGAAACCATTCTTAACACCGCTCAGGCAAACAAAGACTCGACCTACTGCATGTGTCTCTCAGACACAGGGAAGCTGGGTTCATTTTTGCAATGGGGAGCCCTTCTTTGACATCTCAGCAACTCTGCCTTCCTGACACAAAGGAGAGCCCCTCCCCACCCCCATCAGTAATGACCATGTCCCCAGAAAGGCAAGCAAGGCTGTGTGGCTGCTGACCACAGTCACCATCAGGCCCATTCCAGTAGCTACTCCAGATGCAGCAACCTAGGCCTATAATTTGCAGGTTGGGTCTCGACCAAAAGCAATTCTACCCCTGGATCAGTCACCCCATTGGTCCTGGCCTATTAATTCTTGGCTCCTTGCATGGCAGATTTGCCTCCTCTGTCTCACTGTGCTCTCCAGAGCTTCTCTGACCAGAAGAACTCAGATACCGCCCCCCCCCCCCCCCCCGCCTCCCTCTCATCCCTAGCTTTGCTCTGGCCTCTGTCATCAATCACTAACCTTCCCGTCTCCCTCCTGGCAGCTGAATCATGCATTTCTTCTCCCCAAGAGGGCCTGGGCTGGGCTTTCTGCCACACAATCTGACAATCTATGCAGATAACTGCAGGGCACTTTACCACAAAAAAAAAAAAAAAAATGGGAAAATGGCCCAGAAATAGGAGAAGTTGCCTCCTTCCCCTACGCATCTACCATTTTCCAAAGTGCTCGCACAAAGGCAGCAGAAGGCAGCTCTTGAAGGAGGCAGAGCCTTCATCCTGCCTCCAGGGACTGCTTTGCTCTTATCTAGGCCAAGAAGTCGGGCCTCTCTTCTTGGGTCGACCCCAGCGATCTCCAGAAGATACCAAGGACTTGGGGACTAAGAGAAAGCTGCTTCTGAAGGCCTTGGCCTCTGTTGTCATAGTCTACGTGGCCATGGCTATGTGCCACACAGGTGCCTTCCCTAGTCCCCTGAAAGCCAGACTTTCCTTTCCAAATACAAATCTGTCACAGTTCCTCTGTGTGTGATCTTTGGCTTCCTACTACGCTCAGAGGGGCAGTTCCTCTGCTTCTCGGCTGCCTGATAGGGCCATGTTACCATCTTCTCCTGGACTTCATGCCAGCCCTGTCTTCTCTAGCTGCAGCCTTCCCACCACAGGGTCCCTCTGCCAGAATGCTCTTCCTGTTAGTGGCCTGGGTGACATCTGCTCATCTCCAGCCTTCAGTCTGTGTAACCCAGTCTCAGTCACGGTCCCCTGAGCCCTGCCCATCACAGTCGAGTCACAGTGTAATTGAGTCTCTCCTGAGGAGCCGACCGAAGTCCGTCTCCTCCTCAAGAGCAGGGAGTTCACTGCCTCTGTGTGCGCCTGTGTCCTCGGCACCTAGCATCCTGCACGAGTCTCTAGCCTAGTCACCAGGCAACATCTGTAGACCAGAGGAAGCAAGGGCAGTCTCCCCTCAGCCAAACCCCCTTTACTCCAGGTCCCCCACTGGAAATTCCCAGAGTTCCCAGGGGAAGACTGGACAGAGTGGAGGTGCAGATACTTCATACCCTGTGCAAGCGTGTAAAAGACATGCATGTCTCTTCACAGAGCACATCTGCCACACGACCCTATCTATATGTATGGGTCATCCACAGCCAAACTCTCACCAGTGCTCATGTGTCTCCCCCCGTCCCCGTCAGTCCTTCCCCACCACAGCCCTGGTTGCCAGTAGCCAGCCTCAAGAGTCTTCATTCCAAGGCAAGCCACTTCTGGGATAAAAAGTTTCAAAAACCCAGGTTCTGAGGCTACAGATGGAATCCTGGGCTGTCCAGGTTCATCGTTAATTGAGTTTAATTTAACGTCTCAGTCTTCCCTTCTTTTCAAAAAGGACGCTGGTGGTTTCTACCATGTAGGATTGTGGGTATTTGGCTGTAAAGTACGCGTAATGCATTTAGTGCTGTGCATGTACAGGTTCAACTGCCAATGGCCATTAGCGCAGCTAAAACCCAGGTTTGGCTCTCCTGTGAGCAGCCCTCTGGGCTACGGCTCAGATCCAGGACAAGACTCCCTTGCGTCCCCAAAGGGCAAGCTCACTCCTTGACGCCATCTGGAAAACTGTACACAGCTTAAGAAATGTTTATTTTTAAATGTGTATGTGCAAATCTGTGTCCCCCTCCCCTCTCTCTCTCTCTCTGTGTGTGTGTGTGTGTGTGTGTGTAGGCCAGAGGGCAATCTCTCATGTCCCTCTCGTTTTTGAGATAGGGTCTCTCAGTGGCCTGGAGCATGCTGACTGAGCTAGGCTAGCTGGTCAGGAAGCCCAGGAATACCTGCCTTTGCCTCCCCAGTGCTGAGATTACAAGCACACACAACCATAAGATGGTTTTTAAAATATTGGTTCTGGGGCTCATATTCTTGTCCTCAAGCCTACAAGGCAAGTCATTTTCTAACTGTGCCACTCCCTTGCCATCCCCAGTTCAACTTAGTAAAGATTGTGAGGTCATGCAAAGGCAGGGTTGGCTATAACGCTTCACCAGGTAACAAGTCGAGCCCCTAGACCCCTTCTGAGCGTGTTTTCTCTCTGCACCCCGCCTCTGGTGCTGCTACTCCACCCTTTCCCCAGGAGTTTGGGTCTAGCCCGAATGTGTCCACTGTCAGGGAAGAAACTGGTGTTCTCCCACACCAGCCCTCATCAGTGAAGGAGAAGTTGTGACCATGTGTACGGCGTGTGCACAAATGTGGAGAGGCATGCTCACATGTGTGTGTCCAGGAGCATATGCACAGATGTGAGCCTGCATACGGAGGTCAGATGTTGACATGGGTTATTCTTTCAACATTTTCCCCTTTATCTACTGAGACTGTGTCTCCTGCTAAGCCCACAGCTTACTAATGTGCTAGTCTTGCCAGACAGCTTGTCAGGGACCTTTTTACCTCCTGGGTGCCGGGATTTTAGGGAGGCTGCTACAGCCACTTGGTTTTGATGTGGATTCTGGGTGGTCATGCGGACACAGAAACACCTTATCCACAGAGCCACCTTCTATCTCCAGGGGCCCACATATTTTTTATTATAATTATTAAACGATTGTTTATTTTATGTAGCTAGGTGTTTTGTGTGCATGTATGTCTGTCCATGGTGCTTGCAGAGGTCTAAGAAGGGATTGGAATCCCCTGGAACTGGAGTTACAGACAGCTGTGAGCTACCATGGGGATGCTGGGTGGGAGAGGAACGCTGGGCCCTGAGGAAGAGCAGTGGGTGCTCTTAACCGTAGAGCGACTTCTCCAGTCCCAGGTGGCCACATCTTCATGGATGTTTTCCTTCTGGGGCTCTCTTTGGCTCCCCAAGCCGGCAGCTGCTGGCTGTAGCTTCTCTTTCTAGCTGTACAGGGCTCTGACGCTGAGAGGGAAAGATGGAGAGAGAACTCTCTCCAGTGTTTAAGCAAATCCGAAGCAGGGAAAGGGGAAGATGTGTGTCTTCCAAATGCTGAGCTGAGTTCATCAGCTCTGGAGAAAGGTTTCCCATATTCTCCTCCTCAGAAGAGTCCTTAAACACCCACCCACTTCCTTTACAAAACACCCCTCAGTTTGTTCTGCATTTCAGCCCTCTCAACAACTCCACACCATGCTGCCGTGTTTCTTCTCAGCTGTCTGTCTGTCTGTCTGTCTGTCTGTCTGTGATTTCATTTTCATAGGTCTTTTTCAGCTCATGAGATTACCCAACACCACCAACCAGCTCCTTCAGGTCAGGTCACAGCTGGCCACGTCCCCTGTCATTTACAGTTGGGCACTCTGGAGTCCTGATATGTGAGAGCCTCTTGCTTCTCACACATCCAGGGAGCAGTTAAAAGTCCACATCATGGGCTTCCTCCCAGGACTGACACCTGGCCTCTGGAGAGAGGGGAATCGCAGTACACAGTAGGCATCTCAAAGCGGGGTGCTCCTGGTGAACGCAGGGACTGTGTACACCCCATTGTTCAGACTCCTCTGATGGATGTGACTAACAAGGACAGATTCTTGTGGAGCTGGTGGTGGGGAGAAGTTTGGTTCAATTTTGGTTTCTTTGGTGAGAGGAAGCTGCTTACCAGGTAATAAATGATCCCTTTCTGGAGCCCCTGGGGTTGAACTTAAGCTAGTTACTCAGCCAGACTGTAAATTTCTTAACATTCCTTGAGGGCTCACCCTGATATGTCCCATTCGTCAGGCCAGAGGCCAGTATCCGTGCCCATTAGATTTTAACCACATAAAGATGATCCAAGGATCTGGAGAGATGGCTCAGCAGTCAAAAGTTCATGTTGCTCTTGCAGAGGACCCGTCTTTGGTCCCCAGCACCCACAAAGAGCCACTCACAACCGTCCAGCTTCAGGGAGCCCAGCACCCTCTTTCGGCCTCCTGAGGAGCCTGCAGTCATGTGCATATACTCTTACTCATACACATGCACGAATTCATAGAATTTTAAAAATTAAATCATGCTGGGTGTGATGGCTGCTCATGCCTTTAACGGCAGCACTTGGGAGGCGGAAGTAGGCAGATCTCTATGAGTTCAAGGCCAGCCTGGTCTACAAAGTGAGTTCTAGGATAGCTAGGGTTTAAAAAAAAGATGAGCCTACATTTTTTTTTTTCTCAGAGACTTCCTAGCCCTGCTCAGGCTGTCTGGGCTGTGCCCAACTTTAGAGCTCACTTTCCCAGGCATCAGATTCCCCTCCTCACTCTGACATCACTTCCTCTGGCTTTTCTATACTCCCCTGACTTTTGCCATTTCCGGTCTACAGGCTAACAAGTCACTGCATTAAGTCCTTGTCCATTCTAGGCTGCTACAAGACCTAGCCTGTCCCTGGCACAGTCCCCATGATTCTCCACACCCCTCACGTGTCCTCCACTTTGGGGCTCCCCAAGTGCTTCTCAGGGGCTATCTCTTTGCTAATATCAATACCCTATTACATTTCATCTTGTACCCAGCCCATTCCCTGAAAGAGGGTTCCCATTTCCCTATGCTGGTGTCTCCTTTCCTCTTTGTCCTTGTGGAATCATTCCTTTTCTATGAGGAAACAAGCTCCACGCTCTGGTCACTGAAATGTTCAGGACCCGGCTCCAAGGCTCATGGAAGGCACAAGTGAGTGAGTCACGGGGTCTGGAGCTCATATGGAGGAAAGGGATGTCACACGAACAGTCACACATGTGCAGACACAGGTCCACATGTGCATCCCACCACGCTCACACACACATGCACACACACTCCTGCACACATGATCACTGCCTTCCTGGAGCTCATGCGTGAGCTCTCTCTCTCTCTCTCTCTCTGTCTCTCTCTCTCTCTCTCTCACACACACACACACACACAGTCACCTCCTTTTCATGGTGCACTAAGACTGTAGGGCATGAGGTAAGGAGCAGGGCAACAGTGGCCATAGTGTCTTTCAGGACATCTCCAGCCTGGAAGCCAACAGGGCGATGAGCAGGCAGATACCTGAGCAGATCACAGACCATCTAGTCCAGCTGGTGGCTTTCCGTTATGAATGGAACTTGTCACAGTACCTGAATAATAGTAGCAGCCATAGGGCAGAGAGCTTGTCCAGGGCACAGAAATGGCTTTTGGCCTCCTCAAGACTACAAAACACATTTTTGAGGTTAGATTTTTTTTTTTTTTTGTATTCCAGGAAGTCATTTTTAACCAAAGCAACAGAGTTTGGTGATGTGTCATTTTGGACAATCATGGTTTCTGCACATTATGTTTCTGGAGTCAAAGCCTCCTCTCCTCAAGTAAACATTTACCTTGCATTCTCTCCATGCGAGGCACTGCTCTGGCTGCTGAGAACCCAGTGGGAATCAAAATAAGCCTCCCCATCCCCCCACTCCCCAGACCGAATGGCACTGAGATATATAGCAGGGCACTGAACCCAGCACTCTTGGTTGCCTTTGTTTACCCTATTCCCAGGACAGAGGCAGTAGATCAGGTTGCTCCTGCTCTCCTGACAATGAGCTGGGGAGGACACAGACATGGCTGCCTTCAGATCTCACACTGGCCTGTGTCATTGCTAAAGTCCCTGTTCTGTTTCTTTTTCTGTCCTCATACTATTGCTTCTTGTCTGTGGCACCCTGTGCACGCACGCACACACGCACGCACGCACGCACGCACGCGCACACACACACACACACACACACACACACACACACCGTGGACTTTTCTGCTTGCGCAGCTCCATTCAACAAATGTGCTGCTGTGCCAGCTGTATGCAGGGCAGCATGCTGGGCACTAGGTCACAAAAATGAATGAATGAACAGCCTCAGAGCTGCTGCTGACTCGGAGAAGCAGAGGACTGGGCTGGGCTGGGACAGGCACAGGTGCTTGGAAGGAGTCAGAGCAGGGCCTGAGGAAGAGGAAGGTTGGGACTTCACATGGATGGGGAGATATGCCCAGGGAGCTCCCCAGGACAGAGCCAGCTCCGTTGTGCCTGCAGTGGTCCTAGAACACAGTAGACATTCACGAAATGGGTGCTGGGTGAGTGACTCTATAGAGCAAGGCTGAGCTGTTGGCCCTGTGTGGCAAGCACCTCATTCAGTGAGCCATCACTCAGCTCTCTCTCTCTCTGTCTCTCTTTGTCTCTCTCTCTCTGTCTCTCTCTGTCTCTCTCTCTCTCTCTCTGTCTCTCTCTCTCTGTCTCTCTCTGTCTCTCTCTCTCTCTCTCTGTCTCTCTCTGTCTCTCTCTGTCTCTCTCTCTGTCTCTCTGTCTCTCTCTCTCTGTCTCTCTGTCTCTCTCTCTGTCTCTCTCTCTCTGTCTCTCTCTCTGTCTCTCTCTCTGTCTCTCTCTCTCTCTCTCTCCCCCTCTCTCTTCTTTTCTTAAAGGGTGCCCTCTCCAAATCCCATGCTTTAGGAGCCACTCACTGGCATGTGTCCGAGTGGTTTATGGCTCACACTCAGCATGACTGTGTTCTTGGCCCACCGTTTTATCAACATAAATATCTCCTTTGAACCCAATGCTCATCTCTTAGGAAGAGAACTCTGATGCTTGCCTTTTCCTGTCCTGTCTTTCTGCCTGCCCTGCATAGATAGCTCTGACACAGCGCCCACAAACACCTGAATCCTATACTCACCCTTCCCTGCTAGAATTAAGAATATAATTTCTGGTTGGGCATGGTGGCGCACACCTTTAATTCCAGAACTTGGGGCAGAGGCAGGCACATCTCTGTGAGTTCCAGGCCAGCCTGATCTACATAGTGAGTTCCAGGACAGCCAGAGCTACACAGTGAGACCCTGTCTCAAAAAAACTATATTTATTTTTCCCTTGTACACATGACTACATACATGTGCATTATATGATACATGAGTGCTTACACGTGAGATCATTTGATACTCCACTCTTGAGGGGCGAATGGTTTTTCACCTGCACAGTTTCACCTCTGACACTACAGTCCTTGTGAGTTTCTGTAACAATAGTGGGCTTTACTCCTTTACAAGTGTTAAGATATGCTCGGTGCTTAAAAAATCAATCCTCAGGACTCCCATACCAACAATTAAAGGAGAAATATCACATAACAACATCTTCTGATGGAGAAGAGGCTCCTGAAAAATCCAAGCCTCATTTGTGATAAAATCTCAGAATAAGCTCAGAGTTCCCTCTTGAATGTGAGAAAGCCCACAGTTGCCTCACACTTGATGATACAAAGATTTCTCAGGTAAGTGAGAACAGAGCAAGGCTGTCCACTCTTCGCACCAGCAGGTCAAGCAGAGAAGGCAAGCCTTAGAAGCGGGAGGCAAAGCTGTCACCATTAGATGGCAGTCATCCACACAGGAAACCTCTCAACAGCCCCACAGAGATGGGAAGATAAGGCCCAGAACTTATAAACGAGTTCCATAATGTGGCAGGATATTAGATAAACATACAAAATTGATTGTGTTTCCGTGTCCTAGGTACAAAAACACAGGGGAAAAAAAGGCTGGGTGTAGGAGCACTTGGGGAGCAGAGGCAGGCAGAACTCTGTGAGTTCAAGGCCAGCCTGGTCTACAGAGTGAGTTCCTGGACAGCCAGGGCTTCACAGAGAAACCCTGTTTAGGGAAAAAAAAAAAGGCATTTACTATCACTCATAAGTAAAATAGGTATAAATTTACCAAAACAGGAACAAGGAATACCATGCTTCTCACCAGCATTCCTTCAGGTTTTGTAGGTGGTCCTGGCCATGCCTAGCTGGAGTTAGCACATTTTTAGCACATTCTGAGCGAATGGCTCAACAAAACACTTAGGAAAGGAACCTAGGAGCTAAATACATCCAGAGGTCAGAGTTTGTAGGTTGGGAGAATCAAGATCCCATTAAGTTGATGTGTAGGTTTAAACACAAAGTCGATTCAAGTTCCAGGAAAATATTTTATAGGCACAGACAAGTTTGCTTATATATATATATATATATATATATATATATATATATATATATTATATGGCTGGAGAAAGGGCTCAGGCTGCCATTGCAAAGGTCTTGAATTTGGCTCCCAGCACGCATGTCAGGCGCGCAGAACTGCTGGTAATTGCCATTCCAGATTCCAGAGGCTCTAATGTCCTCTTTGGGCTTCTATTAGCACCTGCACTTAAGGACACAGACCTCTACAAAAGCAAACACACATACACATAATTAAATATAATAAAATAAACCTTTAAAAAATTACACAGAAAGGCAAAGGAACTAGAATGCCTAAGTGATTGTGAAAAGAAAGCTAAGTTGGGAGAAGTCAGTCCACATAAGCTCAAGACTCACTGAACTACAGAGCCACAACAGCCAAGACTGTGGTACAGGCAGGAGGGTCAGAGACCAGGTGGCAAACAGACAGCTCAGAAACAGACCCATACAGACAGGCCCAGCTGATTTTTGAGAAAGGTACAACATAATCCGTGGAGAAAGGACAGCCTGTCCAGTGGACGGTGCCAGAGGGACAGCGTCTGCTGGGGGCTTTTAGAGAAGCTCACACCTTGCACAGAAATGTCAGACTTCAATGTGAGGCCTCAACACGTTTAGTAAAAAAGGACAGGGGAAAATTTTTGTGGTCTGAGGCTGACGGGGGCTCTCGAACTCGACACCAGAAGCATGACCCATAAAAGGAAAAATGCACAAGTTTGACCTCATTCGAATTAAAAACGTTTGCACTGAAAAATACCCTGTTAAGTGGATGAAAAACAAACCAGAAACAGAGAGAGAAAAACAGTGCATACCATGGGGCTGACAGGGGCTGGAATTTAGACTAGAATTTAAAGTGCAACCGTAAGAAGAAAAAGCAACAAGCCAATCAGGAAAAGGGGAAACATGTGCACAGACGTCTCATCCAGAGGTCACCTAGGTGACAAGCCAGCCCACACAGAGATGTCCATCTCATGGACCATGATGGGAATGCACAATAAAGCTACCCCGAAATACGACCTCACAACCCGCAGGATGGTGCCAGTTGAACAATAGTGGCAGTGCCAAGTGTGTATCTATCTGGGAAAAATGAAATAGGAGGACTGGGGGTGGGGCTCAGATAGAATATTGGCCTGGCGTGCGCTAAGTCCTGGGCTCAGTCAGCACCACAGGGTTGTGGATGCCTATAATCTCAGCAGCTGGGAGGTAGAGCCAGGAAGATCAGAGTGCAAGGTCACTCTGGGCTATACAGTGAGTGTGAGAATAGTCTTGGGTACATGAGATTCTGTCAGAAAGTGGGAGGGGAGGAGAGAGAAGAGAGGAGGGAAGAGAAAAGGAGGGAAGGAAAGGGAAGGGGAGAGGAGAGGTAGGAAGGGAAGGGGAGGGCAGAGGAGGAAAGGGATGGGAGGGGGAGAAGAGGGGAAGGGAAGGAAGCAAAGGGAGAATACAGGGGACTCTACCCTGGAATGCAGGCTGGGAGTGTCTTTGAAAACATGCAGCTAACATATGACCCAGCAGTTCTCTGCACTCCTGGGCATTTATCCCAGAGAAATGAAGGCTTCCACTCAAGAACTGGATGTGAATTTTATTTGTAATAACTCCAAACTGGAAACAGTCTAGACATCCTCTATCAGGACCAAGGTTAAACTTTGGTACATTCATGACATGGATTACTACCTAACCACGAGAAATAAGCATGGCTACATGGGACAAGTGACTGAATCTTTGGAGAATGATATTGAGTGAAAGAAGTCAAATCCAGAAAGTGATACACTGAGAGATTCCATTTGTAGCCATCTTCAAATGACAGAGTGTAGAAATAAAGACCTGTGACTGTCCAGGACATAATGGGGACAAGGAAAAAAGATGATGTGTCTATAGGACATCATGTGAGGTTCTTGCAGATGGACATGTCCTGTATCTTAACTATATAATCCTGCTTGTAATGTCCTACTGTAATAGTACAGGATGCTAGCTGTGATATCCTACTATGATTGTGTAAGATGCATGCTGTGATGTCCTACTGTGATTCTATAGGATGCTAACTGTGATGTCCTACTGTGATTCTATAGGATGCTAGGTGTGATGTCCTACTATGGTTGAACAGGATGCTAGGTGTGATGTCCTACTATGGTTGAACAGGATGCTAGGTGTGATGTCCTACTATGGTTGAACATGATGCTAGCTGTGATGTCCTACTATGGTTGAACAGGATGCTAGCTGTGATGTCCTTCTATGGTTGTATAGGATGTTAGCTGTGATGTCCTTCTATGGTTATATAGGATGTTAGCTGTGGTGTCCTACTATGGTTGAACAGGATGCTAGCTGTGATGTCCTACTATGGTTGAACAGTATGCTAGCTGTGATGTCCTACTGTGATGTACAGGATGCTAGCTGTGATGTTATACTGTGATGTACAGGATTCTAGTGCTGGGAAGTTGAGTGGCAATGGAATGTCTCAGTGTTATCTTTCACAACTGCACATTAATCTTCTCATCTTACAGTTCTTGAATAAAGAGAATATGGGGTAAGATAATTTAAAAAAAAATCACAGAAGTGCCCTGTTGGCCTAATAAGAGCTGCCATGATTGTGGATGTTGGTATCATTTGACTTTCAGTACTGTCTAGGAGCTGTGGACCACAGTGTGTCCCAGTGGGACCAGGCCTTGACATCAAGGCCAAAGATCTCAGCTTGAATATCAACTTTCCCATTTACTAAGCCCTTGGCTTTCAGCAATTGACTTGTAGCTTAGTCCTTTGGCCTGTCCAGTTTCTCTCCTCTGTTCTCTGGGCTACAGATGGGCCAACCTGTCCTTGCTGGCTATGTGTGAACCCAAGGTCAAGCTCTGTCTATTCAGGGCCTTACCATGCCAGTATGGATAGTATCAGGCAGAATGAATGACAATCTTGCTTAAGCCTCTCCCACCACACTTTCATCTTTCTCAAGAGCTATCAGAAAGGCCAGTCTGTTTTCTTCTGGAACCTCAGATCGAAGTGACTTTAAAGACAAGAGAGATGGATCAGTCTATGAAGTGCTGTCTTTCCAAGCATGATGGCCCAAGTCTGACTCCTATAACCCACATAAGAAAGCTAGGCATGACAGGAGCAGGACTGAGCCAGCGACCTGGGACAGCAAACTCCACAGGGGCCAGTACAAGGGAGCAACTGCTGAGCGAGTGGGCCAGAGCCAGACACCACTGCAGGTCCAGGAATGAATCTGGGACCTGTGAGGTAGTAGACCTGAGCCAGAACCCGTGTGGGTCTGGGAGTGAGTCTGGGACCTCCAAGGAACTAGGCCTGAGTCAGGACCTCTGTGGGTCTGGGCACACCTGAGTCTGGGACCTCCGAGGGAGAAGATCAGAGCAAGAGACCTTTTCAGGAACAACCCCAAGCCAGGGACCTCTGCATGAGCAGATCCAGACCAGGGACATTTACAAAAACAGGTCTGAGCTGGCAAACTAGACCAGAGAAGGCCTGAGACAGCAAACTCCACAAGAGCAAAGCAAACCCCGAGAGCACTGAGCAACCTTCGGGAACACGGAGTGACCAACAGGGTAACTAGAACTATGGCACAGATTGTACCATGAGGAACAACCATTTGAGCCTTGGATCCACTGGCACCTAGAAGATTAATCACGAGAGTCACAGACAGCCCCAACCACACCAATTAGAGGAAAAGATGAGTAGACAAGGTAAGAACACACACAACACCACAAAGAGCATCAAAATCTAGTAAAATCTAGAGAAACTACAACAGCAAGACTTGAACAACCAAATATAGTTGAAGCAGAAGAAAATAACCTAAAAAATAACTTCAGAAGAATGTTTGAGACTCTTAGAGAAAATGAGAAATTCCTTTAAAGTAATAAAGGAAAAGACAAACAAAAAATTGGAAGACATCAGTAAATCTTTTAAAGATAACTAAGAAAAAGCAGTCAAATATATGAAAGAAACTATTCAAGACTTGAAAACTGAAATAGAGACAATAAGAAAACACAAGCCAAGGGAATTATAGAAATAGAAATCATGAGAAAATATTCAGGGACCAGAAATGCAAACATAAACAGCAGAATACAAGAGATGGAAGAGAGAATATAAAACAATGAAGATACAATAGAGGAAATAGATTATCAATCAAAGAAAACATTAATCTAACAAAAGCTTAACACAAAATATCCAGGAAATATGTGACACCATGAGAAGTCCAAACCTAAGAACAATAGGTATAGAAGAAGAAGTTCAACTCAAAAGCACAGAAAATATATTTAACAAAATCATAGAAGAAAACTTTCCCAACCTAAAGAAAGATATGCCTTTGAAGATATAAGAAGCATACAGAACACCAAATAGACTGGATCAAAAAAAGTCCCCTTGCCACATAATAATCAAAACACTAAACATACAGAATAAAGAAAGAATATTAAGAGCGGCAAAGGAAAAAGGCCAAGTAACATATAAAGGCAGACCTATCAGAATTACACCTGTCTTCTTATTGGAGACAATGAAAACCAGAAAGTTGTGGTCAAGCATTATGCAGACATTAAGAGACCACGGATGTCAGCCCAGACTACTATACCCAGCAAAATTTTCAGTCACCACAGAAGGACAAAACAAGATATTCCATGACAAAACCAGATTTAACTAATACCTAGCCACAAACCTAGCCCTACATAAAGTACTAGAAGGAAAATTCCAACCTAGGAAGTTGGCTACATCAACAAAAACACAGACAATTGATGGTCTCACAGCAGCAAATGCCAAAGAGGGAAAAAACACACAACACCACTAACAAGGGAAAATAAATTAACAGGAGACAGCAATCCCTGGTTATTAATATCCCTTAATATAAATGGACTCAACTCACCTATAAAAAGACAAAGGCTACAGATTGGATATCAAAACAGAATCCATCCTTCTGCTGCATACAAGAAACACTCTTCAACCTCAAAGACAGATATAGCTTCAGAGTAAAGGGTTGAGAAAAATTTTTCCAATCAAATGGACCTAAGAAACAAGCTGTTGTGGCTATCCTAATATCTAACAAAACAGACTTCAAACTAAAATCAATCAAAAGAGACAAAAAGGGCATTTCGTATTAGTCACAGGAAAAAAAATCCATCAAGAGGAAATTTTAATACTGAACATCTATGCCCCAAATACAAGGGCACCCTCATATGTAAAAGAAACACTTCTAAAGCTTAAATCATACATTAAACTCCACACACTAATAGTGGGAGACTTCAACATTCCACTCTCACCACTGAGCGGGGGTGTCAGACAAAAAAAAAATTAACAGAGAAATAAGGGAACTAACAGATGTTATGACTCAAATAGACCTAACAGACATCTATATAATATTCTATCCAAACATAAAAGAATATGCCTTCTTCTCAGCACCTCATGGAACCTTCTAAAAAATTGACCACATACTTAGTAACAAAATAAACCTCAACAGATACAGAAAAATTGGAATAACCCCATGTATCTTATCCGATTACCATGACTTAAAATTAGAAGTCAACAGCAATACTAATTTTAGAAAGCCCACAAACACATGGAAATTAAACAGTGCTCACTTGAATAATCAGTGGGTCAAGGTAGACATAAAGGGAGAACTTAAAGATGTCCTAAAATTCAATGAAAATGACCATACAACATACACAAATTTATGGGACACAATGAAAGCAGTGTTAAGAGGAAAATTCATAGCACTAAATGCCTACATAAAGAAATCGGATAAAATCTCATACTGGTGAATTAACAGAACATTTGAGAACTCTAGAACAAAAAGAAGTAAACTCACCCAGGAGAAATAACTGGCAGGAAATAATCAAATTGAGAGCTGAAATCAACAAAATAGGAAGAAAGAAAACAATACAAAGAATCAATGAGACAAAGAGTTGGTTCTTCGAGAAAATCGACAAAACTTTATCCAAACTAACCAAAAGGCAGAGAGAGAATATCCAAATTAACAAAATCAGAACTGTAAAGATGGGCATAACAACAGACATGGAGGAAATCCAGAGAATCATCAGGTCATATTTCAAAAACCTGGACACCACAAAATTGAAAAACTTAAAGGAAATGGACAAGTTTCTGGATAAATATCACTTACCAAAATTAAATCAAGAACAGATAAGCAAATTAAACAGACCTATAACTGCTAAAGAAACAGTTATCAAAAGTCTCCCAACCAAAAAAAGCCCAGAACCATATGGTTTCAGCTCAGAATTCTACAAGATTTTCAAAGAAGAACTAATACCAATACTCCTCAAATTGTTCCACACACTAGAAACAGAAGGAACATTGCCAAACTCTTTTTCTGAGGCTACAATTACCCTGATACCCAAACCACAGAAAGACATTACTAAGAAAGAGAATTACAGACCAATTTCACTCATGAACATTGATGCAAAAATACTCAATAAACTTCCTTGCTCATGTTCTCCCTCCTTCTGTTCTTCATCTGGGCTTTGGGAGCTCAGTCCAGTGCTCCAATATGGGTCTCTGTCTCTATCTCCATCCCTCACCAGATGAAGGATCTACGGTGATATGCAAGATATTCATCAGTGTGTCTATGGAAGAAGACCAGTTCAGGCACCCTCTCCTCTGCTGCCCACGGACCTAGTTGGGGAAATCCCCTTTGACACCTGGGAACCCCTCTAGAGCCAAGACTCTAGCCAATCCTAAAATGGCTCCCTTGGTTAGGATAACTTCTTCCCTGCTCCCATATCTACCACGAGGGGTGCCTCCACCCACGGAGACAGTGGTACTGATCTAATGGGAGCTCACCAAGGCCAGCTGGACTGGGTCTGAACGAGCATGTGATCAAACCCGACTCTCTGAATGTGGCTGACAATGAGGGTGGACCGAGAAGCCAATGATAATGACACTGGATTTTGATTCTACTGCATGTACTGGCTTTTTGAGAGCCTAGTCTGTTTGGATGCACACCTTCCTAGACCTGGATGGTGGGGGGCCTTAGACTTCCCACAAGGCAGGGCACCCTGACTTCTCTTAGGACTGGGGAGAGCGAGGGGGAGGGGGAGTGGGAGGAGTGAGAGGGAAAAGGGAGGATGGGAGGAGGTGGAAATGTTGAATAAATAAATTTAAAAAAAATAAAGTAAAGGCCGCCGCCATCACGGACTTCCTGTGGGACAAGCGCACGGGCCTCGCCGCCAGAACGATGCCTCATCCCCGAAGGTACCATTCCTCAGAGCGCGGTAGCCGGGGGAGTTACCATGAACGCTATCGGAGCCGAAAGCATAAGCGAAGGCGGCAGCGGAGGGAGGACAGCTATCACGTTCGGTCCCGAAGCAGCTATGATGATCACTCATCTGACCGGCGGGTTTATGATCGTCGGTACTGCGGCAGCTACAGACACAATGACTATAGCCGGGATCGAGCAGAGGCCTACCTACTATGACACAGACTTTAGGCATTCCTATGAGTACCATCGGGAGAACAGCAGTTACCGAAGCCAGCGCAGCAGCCGGAGGAAGCACAGACGGCGGAGGAAACGTAGCCGCACATTCAGCTGTTCATCTTCACACAGCAGCCGGAGAGCCAAGAGTGTAGAGGACGACGCTGAGGGCCACCTCATCTACCACGTCGGGGACTGGCTACAAGAGCAATATGAAATTGTAAGCACCTTAGGAGAAGGGACCTTTGGCCGCGTCGTGCAGTGTGTGGACCATCGCAGGGGCGGAGCAAGAGTTGCCCTGAAGATCATTAAGAATGTGGAGAAGTACAAGGAAGCAGCCCGACTAGAAATCAACGTGCTAGAGAAAATCAATGAGAAAGACCCCGACAACAAGAACCTCTGTGTCCAGATGTTTGACTGGTTTGACTACCATGGCCACATATGTATCTCCTTTGAGCTTCTGGGCCTTAGCACCTTCGATTTCCTCAAAGACAACAACTACCTGCCCTACCCCATCCACCAAGTGCGCCACATGGCCTTCCAGCTCTGCCAGGCCATCAAGTTCCTCCATGATAACAAGTTGACACACACGGACCTCAAACCTGAAAATATTCTGTTTGTGAATTCAGACTACGAACTCACCTACAACCTAGAGAAGAAGCGAGATGAGCGCAGTGTGAAGAGCACAGCTGTGCGGGTGGTAGACTTCGGCAGTGCCACCTTTGACCATGAGCACCATAGCACCATTGTCTCCACCCACCATTACCGGGCCCCAGAGGTCATCCTTGAGTTGGGCTGGGCACAGCCATGTGATGTGTGGAGCATAGGCTGTATCATCTTTGAGTACTACGTTGGCTTCACCCTCTTCCAGACCCATGACAACAGAGAACATCTAGCCATGATGGAAAGGATCTTGGGTCCTATCCCTTCTCAGATGATCCGAAAGACAGAAAACAGAAATATTTTTATCGGGGTCGCCTGGATTGGGATGAGAACACATCAGCTGGGCGCTACGTGCGTGAGAACTGCAAACCACTGCGGCGCTATTTGACCTCAGAGGCAGAGGAACACCACCAGCTCTTCGATCTGATTGAAAGCATGCTAGAGTATGAACCTGCTAAGTGGCTGACCTTAGGTGAAGCCCTCCAGCACCCTTTCTTCGCCTGCCTTCGGACTGAGCCACCCAACACCAAGTTGTGGGACTCCAGTCGGGATATCAGTCGGTGACAATATCCCTTTGTCTTTGGACCCTCCTGCTGTTTGTGTAGCAGTGGGTGTCCAGTCCAGGATACTGGTGCTTTTTTATACATGAAAACAGAGCCAGAACTCAGCCCTCTCCTGCCCTTGGCTCCTTTATACCTGTAAATATGTGAAATAGTGTATATAATGACAGAACTTGTACTTGTCACTTCAACTCCTGCCTTGTATAGACTGCTCTTTACACTTCCAACCGCATCTGCCTCTCATGTGGAGTTGATGTGGGCAGAGTGAGGTAACCAGGTGGTGTCTACCCCATGTTTTATAAGGGATTTTGTACAGTCTTTGTGAAATAAATGCTTCATCTGACCCCCCCCAAAAATAAAGTAAAATAAAAAATACTCAATAAAATACTAGCAAATTGAATCCAAGAAAACATCAGAACCATCATCCGCCACGATCAAGTCAGCTTCATTCCAGAGATGCAAGGATGGTTTAACATACGAAAACCTGTCAACGTAATCCACCATATAAACAAACTGAAAAATAGAAACCACATGATCATCTCATTAGATGCTGAAAAAGCCTTCGACAAAATATAACATCCCTTCATGATAAAGGTCTTAAAAGAGAGAGCAGAGATACAAGGAACATACCTAAACATAATAAAGGCAATATACAGTAAGCCAACAGCCAACATAAAACTAAATAGAGAGAAATTCACAGAGATCCCACTGAAATCAGGAACAAGACACGGTTGTCCACTCTCTCCATATCTATTCAGTAGAGTTTTTGAGGTCCTAGCTAGAGCAATAAAACACCAAAGAAAGATCAAGAGTATACAAATCAGAAAAGAAGAACTCAAACTCTCACTGTTTGCTGATGATATGATAGTTTACCTAAGTGACTACAAAATTCTACCAAGGAAATTCTACGACTCATAAACACTTTTAGTAATGTAGCAGGATACAAGATTATACCAAAAAAGTCAGTAGCCCTCCTGTACACAGATGATAAGTGGGCTGAGAAAGAAATCAGAGAAACATCACCCTTCACAACAGCCACGAATAGCACAAAATATCTCTGAGTAACTCTAACCAAACAAGTGGAAGATTTGTATGACAAGAGCTTTACATCTTTGAAGAAAGAAATTGAAGAGGACACCAGAAAGTGGAAAGATCTCCCAAGCTCTTGGTTAGGTAGAATTAACATAGTAAAAATGGCAATCTTACCAAAATTACAGATTCAATGCAATGCCCATCAAAATCTCATCAAAATTCTTCACAGAACTCAAAAGAACGGTACTCAGCTTCATAAGAAAAAGCAAAAAACCCAGTATAGCCAAAACAATCCTGGGCAATAAGGCAACTTCTGGAAGCATCACAGTCCCTGACTTCAAGCTCTGCTACGGAGCTACAGTACTGAAAACAGCCTGGTATTGGTATAAAAACCAACAGGAGGACCAATGGAACAGAATCGAGGACCCAGATATTAATCCACACACCTAAAAACACCTGATTTTTGACAAAGAAGCAAAAAAAAATCAAGTGGAAAAAAGAAAGTATATTTAACAATTGGTGCTAGCATAACTGGATATCAACATGTAGAAGAATGAAAATAGTTAGATCCATATCTATTACATGGCACAAAACTCAAGTCCAAATGAATCAAAGACCTCAGCATAAAGCCAGCCACACTGAACCTCATAGAAGAGAAAGTGGGAAGTATACTTGAGCGCATTGGCACAGGAAACCACTTCCTAAATATAACTGAGAGAAACAATTAATAAATGGGACCTCCTGAAACTGAAAAGCTTCTGTAAAGCAAAGGGCATGGTCAACAAGACAAAACAGCAGTATGGGAAAAGATCTTCACTAACCCCACATCAGACAGAGGACTGATCTCCAAAATATACAAAGAACTCAAGAAATTGGTCATCAAAAAAAGGATAATCCAATAAAAAAAATGGAGTACAGACCTAAATAGAGAACTCTCAACAGAGGAATCTAAAGTGGCTGAAAGACAGTTGAGGAAATGCTCAACATCCTTAGCCATCAGAGAAATGCAAATCAAAACAACTCTGAGATTCCATCTTACTCCTGTAACAATGGCCAAGATCAAAAACACTGATGACAACTTATGCTGGAGAGGTTGTGGGGAAAAGGGAACACTTCTGCATTGCTGGTGGGAATGCAAGCTGGTACAACCCCTTTGGATGTCAGTGTGGCGATTTCTCAGAAAATTAGGAAACAACCTTCCTCAAGACCCAGTAATACCACTTTTGGGTATATATCCAAAGGATGCTCAATCGTGCCACAAGGACATGTGCTCAACTATGTTCATAGCATCTTTGTTTGTTATAGCCAGAATGTGAAAAATGCCCTTCGACTAAAGAATGGATAAGGAAAACGTGGTACATTTACACAATGGAGTACTACACAGCACAAAAGAATAACGACATCTTGACATTTGCAGGCAAATGGATGTATCTAGAAAACATCATTTGATTGAGGTAATCCAGACCCAGAAAAATAATTATCATATTACTCACTCATAAGTGGTTTTTAAACATAAAGCAAAGAAAATCAACCTACAAATCACAATTCCAGAGAACCTAGACAACAATGAGGACTCTAAGAGAGACATACATGGATCTAATCTACATGGAAAGTAGAAAAAGACTAGATCTCTTGAGTAAATTGGGAACATGGGGACCTTGGGAGAGGGTTGCAGGGGAGGGGAGAGGCAGGAGGAGAGCAGAGAAAAATGTAGAGCTCAATATATACATATATGTGTATGTATGTATGTATGTGTGTGTATACACATATACATATGAAAACTAGGCATGGTGGCACATGCTTATAATCCCAGTACTAAGGAGACAGAGACAAGCAGATCCTGGGGCTTGATGGTCAGCTAGCCTAGCCTAATGGGCATTCCAAGCCAATAAGAAACCATATCTCAGAATACCAAGG
Organism: Arvicola amphibius; assembly: GCF_903992535.2. NCBI lineage: Eukaryota > Metazoa > Chordata > Mammalia > Rodentia > Cricetidae > Arvicola > Arvicola amphibius. The sequence continues at coordinate 131,018,314 of NC_052049.1, read as the reverse complement.
TAGGTTATGTCCTGAGAAAACACATCCACAGTTATCATCTGGCTTACACATACACACTCATATGCTTGTACACACACACACATGCACACAATCATACACTCATACACATATACATTTATGTAATTATACATACAAATACACAGAACATACATACACACATACATACATATAAATTCACATGCATACATACACACATACATACATATAAATTCACATGCATACATACACACATACATACATATAAATACACATGCACACACATATACACATCCACATTCACATGTACACACACAGACGCACAGAGTAACACTGTAATTTGGAAGCTACTGGGAGAAGCAGTAACTTGACTATGTCAGAATTTCTGGATCCAACTAGCTCAAAAGTCAGCTTCTGTGGTGAATGTCCTTTTTAATTTAACTTAATTTGAATAAAGGTTCTTCCACTGGCACCTGAAAAATTAGTGATCTTTATTTCCTGTAACCCCACTGGGTCTGTTTTATGACCTCTATGATGGGTATTGGTAATGCCTTTGGTCATTGGTTGTGCATGGACAGATCACACATACAAATCTTTGTTACTTTTCCAATCTCTGCTGCTCATATATTCATGAGTCGACCTGTTGGGGACCACACCCTTAAGAAAACTTGATTCTCCCTCCTCAGAAGCCATCAACTATCAATATCTTTTTATCTCTTGAGTCTTTCCCTGCTTCACGCTGGGACATGGATTGGCTTGTTCTTGTGTAGGTCTAATAATACAGGCAGCCACAGCTGCTGAGAATCCACGAGGTCAGCTTCCTATCATGTCCAGAAAACACTGTTTCAACCTCGTCCTCCTGGACCCTGGCTCTTACAGTCTCCCGAGCCTGGGGGAGGGGTATGATAGATGCTCCACTCTGGCTGAGCACACCATAGGCTTCCTCTCCAGGCAGTGCTTCATGGGAAGCAGCGTGCATCCGAGCAGCTGGAGAAATGGGCAGGTGGATTGAAGCAGTTCTTCTCAGTGCCACAACCTGGGAATGGTCAAACCATCAACTCAAGGTGAGGATGAGGCACAGTGGCAAGGGATCCCTCAGTGCTTGCAGGGTCCCCTGAAGGGGGTACCAGGTTTGGTCATCTGTTCCTGGGAGGTTGTTCAGGAAAGGCAGCCAGTCTGAACTCCTGGGGATGGCTCATGTGGTGGGCTTCTCCTCACAGGTGCCCCAAATTCAGGTGCATTGAATTATTTAAGGGTGGGCTTCCCGGGCACTCTGCTGAGGGGACTGGGGAAGCAGAGCATGAGGGGTAAGAGGCCATCACAGGTGTCTGTGGATGAAGAGTGTACTCACCCACTGGGGAGCTCAGAAAGCAGGAGCACCTCGGAATTCCTCACACATCAGGCATTGCGTGTGTGGTTGAGGTGAGGGCTCCTCCCCTCTCGCCCCTGGCTCTCCCTGCCCTGAGATTAGTCCAGTATCCAAGGAGGGTGCCCTATAGGTCAAAGATGCTGGCCATTCGCAAAAAAGCTCCTTCCAAGTCAGAGGATAACATTCGGCCCTCGGAGCTGGAATTCAGGTGTCAATCACCACTGTGACCGGTACCTTTCTGAGGAAGGAGGAAGCGGCATGTCAGAGAGGTGGGTGACTGTGACCAGAGCTGACTCTCCTGGGCTCTTAGACTCCAGCAGAGCCCAGATAAACATCCAGAGCCTTTGGAATGTCATCCACCTTCCCACAGCCCTCCCTCCAGCGCACCACACACACGAAGATGGAGTATTTTTAGTCGTACTCATTTGCAGTCTGTTTCTCTAGACAGTTGCATAAGTGGCTTGGCGGGGACGGTAAGCCCTACCAGCGGATGGTAAAACCATTGACTCTGGGGGTGCGGCCAAGGCGGCTTGGTGGAGTTGGCAGGGTCCAGGCCCCTCCGCACATAGAGGGAAAACCTGACACATGCCAGGGAGCTGAGGTGACTTCATCCTGGCTGATTTACGGTGAGCAATAACACAGGAGCTCTCCAGCTGCTCCTGCCTTCTGAGGATTTTGAAATTAGAATCACAGAACAATAAGCTGCGAGAAGGACCCCTGAATGCAGATCCACCGACTGTGCTGGGCAATGTAGGAGTTCAGAACTAATCCTCAGAGTAGGCCAGGGCAGGGCAAGGGCAGAGACTCTGGGAAGCTGACTCCCTTCCATCATGCTGGTTTTTTCCCCTGAATGTGCCATGACAGCCTCCCAACAGCACTTTTGGCTGGAATTGCCAACACTGTTTTTATGAATAGGAATACAAGCCCAGCTCACAGAGCTAGCATGGCTTCACTGAAGTCAAACGGCAGAGCAAAGAGCTGAAAGCAGAACTCAGGTCCACCCACTACCTGGTCAGACTTTTGTTTTTTTCCTTCTTCTGGGAGAACTGGGAACAACTTCCTAATTGGCTACTAAAGGCCTTGCACTTTAACTGGCCAAAGTGCAGAGAAAGAATAACTACAGAGTGGTTATAAATGGGACATCAATATCATGCCCCCCCACTCCCCAGAGGCTCAGAGACCATGTTGAAAGAGAAGGTGGAAAGACAGTAAGTGCCAGAGTTAAGACAGTGTCTTCTGGACAGGATGGGCCATTGTACCCATGAGCTCACTACAGCTGTGCTTGAGTGTACAAGACCTGTTCAAGAATAAGCCAGTCAACATTCCAGCACTGATAGGGGAGGGCTCACAAGCCCCCCACCCCCAGCTGAGGAACCATTGACAGTTGGTGAAGGGAGAGAGGGTTTTCTTTAAGAGTATGTGGCCCCTGATAGGTTGACCATCCAATGGATGGTTCTGCACCCACATGTATATGGGCAACACTATAGGTTATCAAAAAAAAAAAAAATCAAAAAAGGACCTGAAGTTGGGAGGGAGCAAGAGGGATGAGGAGTGGTTCTAGGAGGAGTTGGGGGAAGAAGTGGGAAGTGGGAGAGGTGGCACAGACACATACATATGAATAAATAGTAAAATATGAAATTGCTAAGTAGTACAACCCATCCTTTGCCAACTTGACACACAAACCCATCACTTTAAACCATAACTTTCTGCCTTGTGTCCCCAAAACTCCTTCATTAATATCATGATACTTCAGTTGCCTTGTCAGATATTTTGGCCACAGCAACAAGAAAAAATAACTAATGCAGAATCCTAGGAAAAGAGAAAGAAAAACCACAAAATCAAATCTGTTCCTGTAATAAAAAAATATCCAATAGTTGAGATTTTTAGGAAAGAGGAAAAATGAAGAGTGGGTACATGAGTCACCCTGACTTCTTCCAATTACCAGTGCTTAAGCTCCACAAACAGCTTCCGACCAAGGAACCTTGGATGCCGCCCCTGGTAAGGATGCTGAGCGCCCAGCCTGCCAACTTCACGCCTGCCTCTTTCCTGTGGAAACAGCCACCCTCACTGCCCTGTGCCTCCGCTGGCCCTTGCAGCAAGGAGAATTAGAAAGCCATGCCCCCCCCCCCCAGTCTCTGTTTCCCTCTGCAGAATGGGGACCAGGGAAATGACCAAATGTTCTTGAGGTCCTGTCAGTGTTGACATAGCCTGTCATGCTTTGGTGTGAGGAAGCATCCGTGGTTGCTCTGGAAACCTCCTGGTGCTCAAGCTGTTCTCCGTGTGCCACCTGGAGAATACTGAAGTCTGGCAGACACAAAAGTTCAAAGATGGCATGGAGGTTCTGACTTAGGAAGAGCCAGAGATGGGATCTGAGGGCACAGCTCAGCTGAGGCTTTGTGAGTGTGTATGTGTGTGTGTGGGGGGGGGTGAGTTGTGTGTGTTTTCGAGTATGTGTGTGTATGTGTGCTAGTGTGTGCTGTTACTGTTCTATTGCTGTGAAGAACAATATTATAGAAGCTTATAAAAGAAAGCACTTAATAGGCAGAGGGTTTCTTACAGTTTCAGAGGGTTATGTAATCATGGCAACGAACATGGTACCCAGTAGGTAGGCATACCTTGGAGCAGTAGCTGATAGATTACATCTGATCCACAAGACGGAGGTAGGCAGAGGGACTGAGACTGGATCCGGAGTGGGCTTTTAACACACCTCCCCCCACAAGGCCACATGTCCTAATCCTTCCTAAAAAGTCTGCCAACTGGAAACCAGATAATCAAATATATGAACTTATGTAAACCATTCTTCTTCAAAGCACAACAGTGTGTGTGTGTGTGCATGTGTGTATGCTTTTGCATATATATGAAGGTGTGCATGTATGTGTATCTGTACGTACAGAGGCCAGAGGCTGTGTTGGTGTCCCCTCTACTGCTCTGTACTCCCCTACACTCCCCCTACACATACATTTTATTTTTTGTGAGGTGGCATGAGTGTGCCAGGAGACAACTTGAGGGAGCCAGTTCTCTCCTATGATGTAGGGTCTTGGAACTGAACTCTAGTCATGAGTCTGGACCACGAGGACCTTTGACTACCGAGTGACATAGCAGGCTCTTTATCTTACTTTTTGAGGCAGGATCTTAGTGAACTCAGAGCTCACCAACTGGCTACATTGGTTGATCAGTGAACCCTGGGAATTTGCTCGTCTTTGCTCCGCACACTCCCCCACTCAGGTTACAGATGTGCTCTGCTGTGCTGGGCTTTCACAGAGATGCTGGGGATCTGAACTCAGGCCCTCACGCTTGCACAACCGTCTGCCTCCTTATGGAGCCATTTCCTCATCCCTAGCGGAGGACTTCTTGGGGAAGTGGCTTCAAAGTTAGATACTAGGACAGATGACTACCTGCTTGGGTTGGTTCAGGAGAGGGAGTCCACATGCAGGGAGGTAGGCTAGATGCAGGGAGATGGACCACATGTGTAGGAAATAGACTAGATGATGTCTACAAAACTCTCCATTCATGGCACCACAATCACTTGCTAACAACTTTTCGTTTCTTGTGAGCCACTCGCACCATGCTCCATCAACACTGCCCTTTTGGTGTAGGAGGTTCTTCTGTTTGTGTGTTGCTTTCATTGGTTGAATAAAGAGACTGCCTTGGCCTTTTGATAGGGCAGCCCTTGGGTGGGCAGAGTAGACAGAACAGAATGCTCGGAAGAAGGCTGTGTGGCAGACACCATGGCTCTCCTGTCTGAGACAGATGCTGGTTAGACTCACGCCGGTAAGCCACAGTCACGTGGCGATACACGTTAATGGAGATGGGTTAAACTAATATATGAGAGTTAGCCAATAAGGGGCTGGAGATAATGGACCAGGCAATATTCCAATGAATACAGTTTCTGTGTAATTATTTCAGGTGTAAGCTAGCCCGGCAGCCGGGACAAAAAGTAGGCCCTCTCACACAACACCCTTTCTCCAAAAAACACTGGCTTTCCATATCCAGTGCTGGCACCCACTGTGGGAAGGGTGGCAGCAGTAGGGATGCAGCAGCAGCTGCTTCACTGAGAGCATTCAGTTGGCACAAAGGGCAGGATGAGGGCAGGAACATTCTGACCCCTCTTCCAGGCTCAGGCCTGCAGAATCACCCAGCAAGGCCACTGACTGAACCCAACACACCTGGTATGGAAGGTCACAAGTGCTACACGGATACCAACCTCAGGACCTGGCCCTGCAGGATTCTACTGTGCAGGGGGGATGGTGCACAGGGACCCTGCAGCGTGACACTTGCCAGGGTTTTCTGGCCTTTGTCAAGAAGAGGTGGTGTTATGACTGGCCAGAGCTACACAGCAGGCTGGCCTGCTTCTCTCTAGGTAGTGATAAGTCAGTCCTGAGAGAGACTGGCAAGCTTGCAGAAGGAGCTGTTCTGTAGAGGTGTGTGCAAGGGTAAGGGACCTATAAAGATGGGAAGCCCAGGGACTCTGCCGCAGGGAGAGGGATGGGAAGCTGGCTGGATCCCTGGGAAAAGTCCTAGAGCAGTGGTTCTCAACCTGTGGGTCGCGACCCCGTTCACAGGGATCTCCTAAGACCATCAGAGTACACAGATATTTACCTTAACATTAGCAAAATTGCAGTTATGAGGCAGCAACAAAAATAATTTTATGGTTGGGGGACACCACAACATGAGGAATCGTATTAAAGGGTTGCAGCATGAGGAAGGTTGAGAACCACTGTCCTAGAGGAAGACAGCAAGTTAAACCCAAGATGGCAGGAAGGGAGCTGGGCCAGGGCTGAGACACCCCCCCGCCATGGGCAGCCTTCCAGAGAGTATCCCATGGGCTGAATCCAAGAGGATGTCCAAGGAAGAGGGGACAAGTTAAGACCAAGTGGAGTGGTCAGCAGAGTGGACGAGAGTGGAGAAAGGCAAGGGCTTGTATTTTGGCCTCTGTGTCTCCCTGGTAGCAAAATGGTGATCCCAACAGGATCTTCCCCTGCCAGTAGGCACTCTGGAGGACCTACCCACTGGCACCTGAGGTGAGTGAGTGTCATGGAGAATGGCCGCAGGAGCTTCCTCTGCTGGGCACTCTCATTTTCATAGAAAATGCAGCATTCTAATTCATGTGACCCCAGGCTCTGCTTGTTGTTGAAGTCTCAAGCAAGACTGTCTCGTCATTACTAATATTACTAGTGGGGGAGATATACTGGGGAGCCCAGGCTTTCCACATTCCAGAATGGGCTCCTCAGTATACCCCCCTCAGAAAGCCTGGGCTCCCCAGTATATCTCCCCCCACCAGAAAGCCTGGGCTCCCCAGTATATCTCCCTCCACCAGAAAGCCTGGGCTCCCCAGTATATCGCCCCCCACCAGAAAGCCTGGGCTCCCCAGTATATCTCCCCCTAGAAAGCCTGGGCTCCCCAGTATATCTCTCCCTAGAAAGCCTGGGCTCCCTAGTATATCTCCCTCCAGAAAGCCTGGGCTCCCCAGTATATCTCCCCCCAAAAACCTGGGCTTCCCAGTATATCTCCCCCACTGGTTATATTAGTAATGACTGGAGAGTCACATGGAAACCTCTGACCCTCTGGAGGGGTGAAAGTTCCAGTCTTCAGCCAACTCTGAGGAAACCAGCCCACATTCTGAGCTTGTCTGAGGCTCCTGTGTGAGCCCCTCAGAGCTGGGCAAGGCACCTTCAGTGACCAGATAGGGAGGAATTCCAAAAGGGTTTCCCAGCCTACTTTACCCAACAGGCTGGCTGAGAGTTCAGTCCTCCATGTGACCTCCACCCTCCTCTCTGAAGTACGCACTCAATGGCCAGAGGCTTCCTGGGGCAGATGTCTGACTTCACCAATTGGCTCTGGAGGAGTGGGGCCTTTCAGCCAGAAGGGAGTATGTGACCCACAGCAAGACTGAGCAAGACTCTTCTGGGTGCTGAGGCATCTGCCTTCTTAGCAAAGCCCAGTGGACAAGACCCTGTGTGCTGGGCCACGTGGTCTTAGCAATGTCCTGGAACACGTGGCCTTGTTCCCACCTATGGAAGAGCCTCCAAGGGAAGCTTCAGTTGACCTCAGAATGACCTTCTCTCCACCCTGCAGCCGGAGCCCCTCTGGGCTATGGGTCATCTGCTCAGGACACATGTGAGCCGATTGTTTACACAGTGTTTGCTCGCAATAGCAACAAGAACCCGTCTTCCAAAGCCTGCCTCAGCGAGAAGCTGTCAGATAGGAGGGGCCACAAAGAATGGGCATCTAATAGCCTCCAAAAAGAAAGTTTAAGCTCACGAAAGTGTCTGCAAAGCAAATCCACACTCAAGAAAACATTTAAAAAAAACCTGCTGCCCAAGTTCTTGCCTGAACTAAACTAAACTAGGCCAGGCTCTGAGGCCTCAGGGTTAGTCCCTTAGTCCTCTCTGCCACACTGTGGCTTCATGAGCTTTTGTGACCCTTCTTACACCTTGTCCACCTGGGTGCCCTTGGATGCCCAGGCTGATTGGAAGAGGCAGCAAGGGTTCTAGAAACATAAACAAAAGCTCAGGCTATTTGAAGTTGAGGGTCTCAGAGTTTTGCAAGAATGTGTGGCTTTCTTGAGCTTTTTATCTGATTCCACAAGAGGCCTGGATTAGTCAGGATGGACCAGGCGGTGCTGTGGTAACAAATACTCCCACATTTTCAGTGTCTGAGGTTGATCGGGGACTCGTAGGCTCATAACAGCTGCCCTCAGTTCCCTGTGAGGGAAATCAGGAAACAGGACCTGGTAAAGGAAAGGGATTTACCTACAGTCTGGTCAGAACCAGAGAGAGAAAAGTCTCGATTCTGTCTTTTCTGTCGCTGTATTACAAACACACAGAAATAATGGAAGAAGAGCTGGGATATGTGCACATGGTGACCTGTCTGAGATGTGCGGTCAGAGCTGTATGAGAAACCTCTTCCTGAGGCAGCGTCCTCCTCCTCTGGCACAAGGACTTCAGCCTTTCCTCCACCAATGCCAGCCTTCTGGGGAAGCGTTAGTTCTCTTAGGGTCCACTGTTTTAGGGTCCCTGTTCGACTGCTAATAATGAATATCCAAGAGCCATTGGCTGCAGTCTGTCTCCAGGTCCCTGATCCTCTTCCCTAACAGCCTATAGACCCTTTATTAAAAAATAAGCAATCATCCAGCCAAGGAGTAGTGGCACATGCCTTTAATCCCAGCACTTGGGAGGCAGAGGCAGCTGGATCTCTGTGAGTTCGAGGCCAGCCTGGTCTACAGAGTGAGTTCCAGAACTGGCTCCAAAGCTATTGGAAAACCCTGTTTCCAAAAAGAAAACGAATCCAAAACAACAACAAAGGGGAAACTATCAAATTGCTTTATTAGATTACTTGTGTAGTGGGCACCTAAAACCAGTGTCACATGAATTACAGTTCCATGCACTCTCATGAAACAGAGGGGAAACAGGCCCCCAGGGGTGGCTTGTCTCAAGCTGTCCAACTTGCTGTCCAGTCAGAACTTGGGCTGGGATTTGAACCCATGCATACCTGGCTGGCTAGGAGGACTGAATGCAGCCACTCCTGACCCTCTGTGGGTGTCCTGTTTTAGTGTTTGGTTTGTGCTCTTCTATTTATGCCCTTCTGTTCACTTGGGAAATATTTATCGAGTACTCTCAATAGCCAAGCATTGTTCTAAATGACAGAGAAATTTGACACAGGCCACAGAAGTACACAGCCTGAGGCTGGCAGCAAGAGAGAATTATGGGACAGGGGAGGTGGCTCAGTTTTAAAGTGCTTGCTTACTATGCAAGCATGGAGTCTGACCTGGATTCCCAGAAGCCAAGCAAAAAAAAAAAAAAAAAAAGCTATTCTTGTCATCTCAGTGCTAGGGAAGTAAGAGGCAGGTGGCTCTCTAGGGCTTGTTGGCCCAGCCAGCCCAGCTCATTCAGCAGGTTATCAGTTAAAGATCCTGTCTCCGAAACCAACCAAACAGGTTCTCAGACAGTACCTGAGAAAGAACAGTCAAGTTTGTTCTCTGGCTGCCCCAAGTATGCATATGCTCATATACCCACAAGTACATTTGTACCCGCATGAACATACATGCAAAGTGGGGGTCTGGGGAAATGGGTCTGTGGATAAAGTGTCTGCTCTGCAGGCACAAGGATCAGAATTCAGCTCCCCAGAGCCCATTTCAAAATGGGGCAGGCATGCTAACTGACTGTACTCCCTAGCACTTGGGAGGTAGCCCCAGGGCAAACTGGGTAGCTAGGTTAGCAGGAATTAATAAATTCTGGATTTGGTGAGAGACCCTGCAGGAGACACCTGATGCCAATCTCTGCCTCCACATATACTGTCTCACACATGTATACATACATGCATGCAGAGAAAGATTGACAAACACACACACACACACACACACACCATTGGGCCTGCAACTGAAGAAACACAGTCTTAGCAAAGGGAACAGTGAAGGTCAGCACACAGCCCAGGGCAAGTTAGCTAGAGCTACTCCCAAGCCTTCCTCAGCAAACAAATGCCCTGACTCAGGGCAGCTTGCTGACAGGAATTCCGCAGATGTCACCACATTCTGAGCCTGAGCCACGGTTTTTCTTAAGTGACAAATGTGTGGGATCACAGTCATCACATTTTCTCCAACATGGCAGAATCTAACTCAGACAAGATGTCCCCTAACGTTTAGGAAATGAATAGGCTGAGAAGCGACTGAGCTGAATTGATGGTGGCCAACACCCTACCACTCTTTGGATTGTGGTAGCTTCTGCTCACCAAGATGCTACCTAAGGACCCCTTCCCCAGTACCTGCTGGCTAACATTAGAGTATCATCCTGTGTGACTGGAAACCCATCCTGGCATGTCTGACCAAAAAGGGCCATGTGCCAATCCCTGGGACTGACTTCTGCCTTGTCTGGGTGACTTCACCCTAGAGACAATTGTCACCATATTAGTATGTGTTCAAGGACATTGTGGCTGGCATTCTCGTCAGAGGCAGACCGGGGTGACTCCAGAAGCACACGACGGAAAATGGCTTTTTCCAGACACCTCTCCCCACAACTCGCTGAAATCGCAAGGTTTATGATTTATCCCTGTGACATCAGCTGCATCCCTTCCCCTTCCTCCCTCCCCCCTTGTGTGTGTGTGTGTGTGTGTGTGTGTATGTGTGTGTGTGTTGGGGAATTAGGTGCACTTGTGTGCGGGACCCTCCAGCTCTCTAACAATCTTAGAGGTTATTTTTCAGGTGTCATTCATTTTGTTTGGAGACGGGGGTCTTTCATTGGTCTCAAGCTCACCAATTAGGCTAGGCTGGCCAGCCAATGAAATTCGGGGATTTGCATCTTGTGAAAGCTGATGTCTAGTTGGGAGAAAGACAGGACAGCTGAACAAAGTGGAAGCTAAGTAAAGGCATGAGCAGTAATCCAGGGATGGGGGAGTGGGGCGGCGTGTACAATAACCCAGGAATGGAATGGGGTGGTGTGTACAATAACCCAGGGATGAAGGAATGGGGCGGCGTGTACAATAACCCAGGGATGGGGGGAATGGGGCAGTGTGCACATAAATGATCAGGAAGGGACGGCTGAGACGATTCCCCAGGACAGAATGGATAGAGACAAAGAATTTCAAACCCTGATGAGGACAGAGAACCTCAAGCTAGGATTGTTCCAGAAGATACCTTCATCATGTGGGTGGAGCAGGCAGGAAACAGAAGAGGTTAAAGTAGCGTGGGTTAGGGGCTCAGCTGTGTGGAGCCACTGAGGTTCCTGCAGAGAGAAAGCCCTTGGTGAGGTCTGCTTTAAATGTGTCCGGAGAGGGCTAAGGGGGCGTGGCAACTGCTGTGAAGAGGCATACTGGCCAGGGTAAAATGGTAAATTAGGGGAAAGCTAGGGGCACCTCGGTGGGTAGGTGGTTTCTAATGATGGGCAATGCTGGTTTGTTTCTTGACACAAATGCATCAAATCACATCAGCCACAATGGAAGTGGGGGAAGAGCATACGTGGAACTCTATACTGTCTTATGAAAATTTTCTATAACACTAACATTTCTCAAATAAAAAGCTCATTAAAGGTAGGAAGGATAAACTGGGTATAGGGACACACGCCTTTAATCCCAGCACTCAGGAGGCAGAGGCAGGCGGATCTCTGTGAGTTCAAGGTCAGTCTGGTCTACAAAGTGAGTTCCAGGACAGCCAGAGCTACATAGTGAAACCCTATCTTGGGGGGGGGGGGAGGATAGGAGGGAGGGAGGGAAGGAGGAAAGATTGATCTGGTGAGGAAGGTTGGGACATGGAAGGTGGAACTGCTGCCGTCTAGTGGTAAGAGCCAGGTTCTGCAGGAGCCAGAGGCATCTGAGGGGAGTTTGGGAAGAAGCCCGGCTGGCAGAAGGTGAAACAGAACCTGCAGCTGACCGGAGGTGAGGGACAAAGCTGAAGGTACTAACTAATCAGAAGTGACAGACTACCTTGCTGCAAGCACCCGGTGTGGAGGGAACTTCACCAAAGTGGGGTATTCACAAAGCAACTGCCGGCAGCTTGGGGAGAGACGTACACACAGGCCTGGCACCCTCTGAGCATCCCTGGGAACTGATACAACGTAGATGAATTCTTCCCAACGGTGCTTCCCAAACCATCCGTGGCAAAATGACTGATTTCTGGGGGGGGGGGGGGGGCGGGACTGGGGTGTTTGGTTGGTTGGTTTTAAAGTTCATTTCTAGTCCAGTGAAGATTAATATGTTGTCCGTCATCTATTTAATGCAACATGTCCACTGAGCATGCTCAGATTTTTGAGCGTTTTCAAAGACTCTAAAGGAGCTGAACCCTCATTATCCACACTGCTGTGGTCTCCTTGCTGGCCAGAAACCACTCATTTATGGACTGGCACTGCTCTGCCTTACCCCCCACAATTAGCCTTGTAGAGATTTGGAGTCTCAAGGTACACAGGACAAAACAGTGACATGTGGCTGGGGAGACAAACCTAGTCAATAAAGAGGAGGCATGAGGACTCCAGTTCAGTACTCAGAAACCACACAGAGATCCAGATGTGGTAGCACACGCTGCAGTTCCAGAGCTGGGAAGCTGAGATGGATGGGTTCCTGGAGCTCAGTGGCCAGCCTAACCAGCAAGCTCCAGGCGAACAGAGAGGTTGTCTCAAAAAAAAAAAAAAAAAAAAAATAAAGACATCCAAAGAACTACACCAGAGGCTGACCTCTGACCTCCACAGGCATATACACATTACCTGCACACATAAACACGCATGCATACACACAAACACAAAAGAACAGCAGCAAAAGAAAAAGTGACATGAAGAGGCTTGCAAGCCATCTGAGGTCACACGAAGCTGGAAACTGCAGGGAGCTGGGATTTCAGCTGTGGTTAGTCTGTCTGGAGCGGTGATCCACCCACTTCACGTGGCCCCACTATCTCTCAGGCAGAGTTCTCATCACCTGGCCTCCTTCCTCGGGCCCTTTGGATTGTTCTCGAAGCTCCTCTTCAGGTCTTTCCCCTGGAGGCTGAATCATATGTTGTGTTGGTTGGATGGGAGGAATGCTTGGGAAAGCCTTTGCCAGGCATGACATCACAGCCTGCAGCCTACGGGATCCACGGCTGGGGCAGACAGAGTGCTCGGGGCCGGAGGAGACCTCGACAGGAGGTCAGGACCACTGACCCTGACCCTGGCACCATCCCCAGTTCTCCCCTGCTGATGTACTAACGAGGGAAGAGTGGGGAACCACAAAGTAACACGTCCAAGGATGGCCCTTTGCTGAGCCCAGGCAGCCCCTAGCAACGGCTGCAATCAGCAGTGGAAGCTGGGCATCTGGTCACGGGCAGACACAGAGCAAAGTGGGAATCTTTGGGAATCCTGGAAGGCGCCAGGAGGAGGGGAGTCCTTGGTTGTCATTTTCCCTACCCAAATCTCTCCCACTCTGATGAAGGTGGGCTCTGGCGACCTTGCAGGTGTGGATGCAGGAATGCAAGGGATGACCTTGGAGCCCCCCTCCTTTCAGGCATCTTAGGAGACTCCTGCTTCCAACAGACACAGTGCCCGTAAAGGGGAGTCACGATGGTCAATGAGCGGGGTTCCCCAGTCCTCAAGTAAGGGTCAGAAGTCTGTGGATTTGTGAGACACGGGGAGGCTGAGGTCCACTGCTTGAAGGAAGTTCTCCTAGGGGAACTCCCAATGTCCTAGGAGATCCATCCATTCATTCATTAAGTTGTCATTATGGGTGTCACACAAGGAGACTTTCAGAAAATGACAGCTTATTTCTCACACACTCCATTCCTGGCTATGATCCTTGACCTTGCTCTATCCTCCTTCTTGCCTCTGCTCACCCTTTTCAGTCCCTAACTGAGAGGCAGTTCTTAAAACACAGTGACTCCCCCATGATAAAGTATGTGTGCTTTATCAGAATATGAAAGGCCACTAGAATGGAATAAGCTGTGATATTCCCCACTCATTCTCCATCTACTCCGTGTGTGTGTGTGTGTGTGTGTGTGTGTGTGTAATAATGCTCTTGTACACTGTAAAGATTTGTCGCTCATATTGGTTTAATAAAATGCTGATTGGCCAGTATCCAGGTAGCAAGGATAGGTGGGACAACCAGATTAAGAGAATTCTGGGAGGAGGAAAGGCAGAGACACAGTCGCCATCCAGACATGCTTACTGAGCAAAGGTACCAAGTCATGGGCTAAACATAGATAAGAATTGTGGGTTAATTTAAGTTGATTTTTGAGAACTCTGTGCATAGATTGTTATGATTAGAGGAATAACGAAGGACTTAGAAGTAGGTAAGAGATGAGTCAAGCTGTCTTTCCAGAATAACAGGTCCTGGCATACCTCTACAGTGGAGCAGTGGCAGGGTAGGGCTGTGGGAGAGCGAGCACTCTAGGCTGTTATGGTTCGGGGAAGGTTCTTGAGAATCTGCTCCAGTCTAGCTGCTGCGTCTGACAGTGGTTTGTTTTCATGACCAAAAGCCCAGGGTAGACGATCAAGCCTTGGGTTGGTCATGTTGTGTGGTAGCTGCATCCTAAGCACCAAGGGGAAGAATGCTTGGAAAATCTGAGAGAGAGAGAGAGAGAGAGAGAGAGAGAGAGAGAGAGAGAGAGAGAGAGAGAGAGAGAGAGAGAGAGAGAGAGAGCACGCTGGCTGTTTTTTCCTCTGAGACCCAGACACTCCCTGGTAACTATTGTTCCCAAGTGTGGATTTTCCATACCCTCTTTTCTGCACACTCCACGGGCAGCCCAGACTTAGTCTTCTGTCTAGGAATCTGAGGGGCTGAGAGCAGAGCTAAGGTTTTATAGGAAGCAGCCATCAAAGGCAGCAGACTCTGGCAGAATCCACCCAAGTCTCACATTTTCACACCTTTGGGCTCACACTTCATTAACGCTGCCCAGCCTCACCAAGTCGACTTTAACAAGCTGCCCCCCCCCCCACCGCCCCCGTGCTCTGGGTTTTTGTCAGTGTTTTCCAGGCACACAGCTGTTTGTCCTGTGGCTGGGATAAAATCCTCAGTCGCCCCAAAGCAAGATCCAACACCGTCCCCCACAATCGGAGGTGTCAACACATGTGATCATCCTTCATTTCTTTCCCCCTAGGAGGGGTCACACAGATTCCTCCAGATCAGTGGTTCCCAACCTGTGATTCTCTATCCCTGTGGGGGGTGGAACAACCCTTTCACAGGGGTCACCTAAGACCACTGGAAAACACCACTCTTTACCTTATAATTCTTAACAGTAGAAAATTGCAGTTATGAAGTAGCAATGAAAATAATTTTATGGCTGAGGGTCTCAGCATTAGGAAGGTTGAGAACCATCGCTCTTGTTCTAGAGGAATCTCTAGGCGAGAGCTTTGAAGATCAGAGCATCCTTCCATATGACCTATGTAGTACCAGGGGAGGATGGGAAACAACTGGGAAACTGAGGCTCAGAGGGGGTAAAGCTCTTGGGTACAGTCACACAGCCAGAAAGGGCAGAGTTGAGAATTGAACTTACGTTTTCCAAGTCCGGTTAAGACTTAAAACCTGAAAGTTGCAGTGACCAGCCCTGAGGCAGGAACCCACACACTCAAGCATGGCGGAGCCCCAGGCCAGCTTGCTGGTCTGCTCCTGAGACAGCCCAGGCCTTCATCTCCTGTCACCTTAGCCTCTCAAAAGAGTCTGTGTTTCAGCTGTGACTACCAATTGAACAGAGTCCGAAGTTAACTCACTCTAAGGGCAAACGAATGATACCTAGTCATTATAGGTCAGACAGAAAGATTTTATACCAGGCCCAAGCTCCCACTCTGGCTCCACGGCCCTGGCCTTAGGCACCCTGGGCCTCAATATCTTCTTTGAAGTGAGGACGGCAATTCGGGTCCCTATGGGGTCTCTTGGAAGCTGGGGATGTAGTTAAGTTGGCAGAGCTCCCGCCCAACATGCACAACCCTTTGCAGCGGCTAAATCAGGTATGGGGGTGCGTACCTGTAATTGTGGCTCTGGAGTAATGGAGGCAGGAAGGACAGGAGTTCAAGGTCATTGTTGGTTAAATCAAAAGGTCAAAACCAAAATATAATCTATTTATTTGTTTGTTTATGATAAGAACTTCAGTATGTAGCCCCAAAGAGGCTTTTGATTGATTGACTGATCGATGGTTATTCTTTTGGTCCCCCCCTTTCCACACCCACTCCCAGCGACCTCTGATCTCTCCTCATCATCCTGAATTCTCTCTCTTGCTCTCTTCTCTTCCTGGAGACCACGCATGCTCTCCGCTTCTCCCTTCTCCCTTCTCCCCTCTCCCCTCTCTCCTCTCCCCTCTCCCCTCTCCCCTCTCCCTTCTCCCTTCTCCCTTCTCCCTTCTCCTTCTCCTTCTTCTTCTTCTTCCCCTCTCTCTCTCTCTCTCTCTCTCTCTCTCTCTCTCTCCTTTAATAAAGCTTTATGTCTATTTTCTGTGTCTATATGTCTTTTACCCGCCGCCAGGTTACATTTGCCACTTGGCTTTCCCAGCGGGTGCCCACCTGCTGGTGGGAACCTGCTGCCGTTTGGCTGCCTGCTTGCTACATGGCATGGCGGGGCAGGGGATCTTGCACACCTCTCACTGTGGGAGGGAGGACCCCATTCCTTCTTGCCCTGCCCCACAGTTCCACCCCTTGCTTCCTTCCCTCCCTTCCTTCCCTCTTTCCCCTCCCTTCTCCTTGCCCTCCCCTCCTGTTCTGTACTCACTCTGCTGCTCTTCCTGATTCTTCTTCATGCAACCAGAATTCTCCAAATCTTTCTCCAACGCGCTGCTCTTTCCTGAGTTGACCACATCCTCCAGGCCCCGTTTCTTCTCTTAGACCTGCCTTGAATTTTTTCCCTGCCTTTCCTAGCTTGTAATGTCCACTTGAAATAAGGGTCTCTGGAGACCTTGCCCCTGAACCCCAAGCCCTGTATCTCATCATGGAAATGTCTGCCCCCAGCAGGACCTATGCAAGCGTGGAAGGGGGAGTTTAGGGGAAGGACAAAAGTGTCTCAAATCTTCCCAGACAGTAGGGGGTGGGGTGACTTGAGGTTTGTATTGGCAGCATCCGGAGATGGTGTGGGTCACCCGTCTCTCTCCCCATGTATGGGGAATTCCCAGGCAGCCAAGAACATGGGATAGACTACAGCCTCTGTCTGGATTCAGGCTGAATGGCCCCTGCTTTTTTGGTAAAGAGGGCAGGAGCAGCTGGAAGCTTCCAGAACCTTTCCAGTTGACCTGAATGGGTTTTGAAAGAAGGCCCCTGAACTCCCTCATGCCCTGTCATCAGCCCCAAGGGGATCTGGGAGCCCACAGGTGCCTTCTCTGCTCCAGAATGACAGGGGCACCTGGGCTTGGGAGGCAGAGACTACCCAGGCATACATAGGACCAGAGGCTGCCTCCACCCAGCTCAGCAGCCTGGCCTAGTGCTGTTATATTCTAGGTCCCTGTGGGTCCCCATCCTGGAGGATAGCTGTTTTCAGCTCAGTCTTGCTGCTCTCTAAAGGCTTCTCAATACCCAAAGTACAATGGCCCTGGCTTTCAGTTTTCAAGCTTCTTCCACTGTGGTTTAGGGGGCAAAATACCATCACCTGGACCCTCCCCGAATTCCATATGATCTCCCAACAGGACGAAAAGGGCTCTGCTCTCTGGGAATTCCTCTGTCCCCAGTCATCTGCAGGGGGAAACTGCCTGCACCAGTTCTGTAAATGCTGGCTTTGTTCAGGGAAAAGACCTAGGGAGGCTTCAGGGCTGAGGGTGTGACGGCTTTTCCTCTGGGCTATAAGGGGCAGGAGGCTAATAATGTTGTACCAAGCAGTACAGCCCACCCAGGCAGCGTGGAGAGCCTGTGACCTTGCAGCCTGGAGTACAAAGAGCTGTGGTGAGGGAGCATGCCTAGCTTAGGGCACGCTATTAATATTTACATCCTGCAGGTTGCCAGCCACTCCTTGGAGCTCCTTGCTCTCTGCCCGTGTTTCAGGTCCTTTTCTTTTCCATTGTCTCTTCCTCCTTCCACCTGTTTCTATGTGTTCTCTGGCCAAATGGACCCACATCCCTTACCTCCTTGCCCCTGCATAAAGTGTCTACACCCCATATACCCAAGATCCAAGCCAGAAGCTGCCTCTTCCTTGAAGCCTATCCTGAATTCCAGGCAGAACTGAGTGCTTTCCCCATGTGTCTCTGACAACGAATCTGTAAATTTTGTCAGAATGAATGGGCTGCCTGGCTCTGGAATTTACTGTATCTATTATGCTTGGGTGTCTCCCCTCCTTCCCATACCGCAGCAAAATCCAGGCACACTCAATGTCTTAGAAGTTTTATATCCATGTAACACTATTAACTAACTGAAAGCTAGCATTTATTGAGTGTTTACTATGTGCCTAGTCAAACCTAGAATTTGTTATTAACTTGTATAATCCCCCCAACTCCCCTCAGGTAAAACAGGGAAGGCCTGGAACTTTCCATACACTTCCCACCCTCCTCACTAAGACTTCAAGAGCTGTCTCTTTGACCCAGAAAACTAGACAGAAGGTCCTAGCCCAACCCTTGCCCTTGGCTGCCTCAGAATTCCAACATAATAAGAGACAGGATACCTCCCCACAACCCTATGTAGCAGGCACTAAGGAAACCAAGACACAGAGATGTTAGGTAACCTGCTTGGAGTCACAAAGCAAGTTGCAAAATATGAAGTCAGCCATAGACGGCTTGGGTCCTCCGTCTGTGCCTCCCCCCTCCCCCCATCTCAGTGTGCTTGTGAAGATAGGGGTCTGCCGTCTGGGATTAGGCTTTAATCCCTGACTGCATAGATTTGTTAGGGCCGCCCTAATGTTCAGTGCCTGAGGTTCCTCCTGTGTGAAACTGGTAACCATGGTTACACACACTTCAGCCTTGCAAGAGATTTCATTGATGGTGTGTGCAAAAGAAGTCATAGCTCAGAGAGCCAAATTGTGGAAGGAGATGGCCATACCTCAGTCTAACTGGGTGTCCTCCAAGGATACTTGGCCCACCGTAGCCTGGTGGGACACCGCTCTTTGAACTGCACGATGCCCCTTGCCACCTGGTTTTCCCAAACACATTTTGGTTCTGCGCCTTCCCAGCAGGGACTGTTTATTCTGCATGGATGCTAAGATCTGTGTGAAGCTCTGGGGTCTGTCCAGCCCTCAGCAGTGGCAGTCCCACACCACCTCCTTGCACACTCGCCTCTCCCCTCCCACTCGTCTCCTGCTACCCCACATCTGGCCTGCTTCTGCTGGAAATCTCATCCCCAGGGGAGCAGGGCAAATTCCTGAAGTGTGAGCAGGTTGGTTTGCATCAAAAGATTTGAAAGTTTGGAATGGCCAGACATTTCTCTTTAGGGTAATGACGTTTGCAGGCTCCAGAGCCTGGCTCCCAACTCCTGTGCCCTGTAGTCTTTGCCTTCGAAAGAAGCCCCGAATCCCTGAGCTAGGTAGGCTCCAGAAGACCTCCTCCCTCCCAGACTTTGCTTGGGATATGATCCCAATTCTTATATGCTAAGCATTCTAAGATGGGATGTATCTCCAATGGTCAATGTAGCTCTTCTCCATTGGTAGAGTGCTTGCCTAGCATGCACGAAGCCCTGGGTTCAGTCCCCAGTACTGCATAAACTGGGCGTGGTGAAACTCCCCTGTAGTGAAATTTCAATTGTATTTTAATAAATAAAGACTGCCTGGAAATCTGAGAGTAAAACAGTCCCACTGGTCAGCTTTACAGACAAGATTATGGTAACACACACCTTTAATCCCAGTAGCTACACTAGTTGCTATAGAAATCAGGTGGTGCACGCCTTTAATCCCAGCCCTGGAAAGTAATATAAGACGGGGGGAGACATCTCTCACACACAGTCTCATTCTGAGATTCCTGGAGGCAGGATCGCCATTTTGGGCTGAGGTCGAGGTAAGAGCCAGTGGCTGGCTGTTTTGCTTTTCAGATCTTCAGTTTGAACCCCAGTTTCTGATCCCGAGTTTTTATTTATCATGTGCCACTCACCTGTAATCTCAACACTTAGGGGATGGAAGCAGAAGGGTCAGAAATCCAAGGTCATAGTGGGCTACATATCAAGTTCAAGACCAGCCTGCAAGAGCCCCTGTTTGAAGCAATACCATTAAAAACAACTAACATCCTAACCAGGGGCTGTAGGGGACCCAACACTGCAGGTAATGCCAGCAACCCTCCAGCTGCTGGTCTCTATGACAATGCACCCACAGAGCCTCTCCTGCCAAGCTGCTTAGTGACTGTCAATCTGGCAGGATCTAGAATCACTTGGAGACAGGGCTTTGGGCGCATGGGTGAGGAAGCTTCCGGATCAAGTTAACGGAAGATTTACCCTGTGACAACCACCATTTCGCAGGCTGGAGTGCCAGACTGAATAAAAGGAGGAGGCGGGCTGAGCACCAGTGTGCTTCTCTGCTGGGGATGCAATGTGGCCCGTTGTCTGGAGCTCCTGCCTCCATGATGGACTGTAAGAAAACTCAGACACCTCCCCAGTGTGGCCAACATCTTCTATCCCAGGAGCAGAGGGGTAGAAGGCGGCCGGCTGTCTTGGTTAGGATTCTTTAGCTGTGATGAAACACCAGGACCAAAAGCAACTTGGGGAGGAAGGGGTTTAGCTGGCTTACGCTTCACAACACTGTTTGTCATTGCTCTAGAGGGTGTGGAACCTGGGAGAGTGGAGCAGATCAACGAGGTGGACTAAAGCCTCATGAAAGAGCCAATGTTATTCAGAGCACCAGATGGCTTACGCTCTGGGGTTAAGAAGACTCGCGTGAGTGAAGCATACAGTCCTTGCCCACGGTGGACAAACCACACACGGAAGGAACATGGTCTTCATAGAGGGATGTAAACAAGTAACAGTAACCAGCTGCACATGCTGAATAATCCGAAGTAAACTCTCTCCTACCCGCTACACCTGGGAGAAGCACAGAAGCACATTCCAAGAACACATAGGTGTTTTCAAAGGAACTGACGTCACAAGACTCTTGTCTTGGTTTCTTAAGATTTTTCTCACAAGCACTCAGAAATCTCCTCACGCGATTCCAGTCTTGGACTGTGTTCCAACAACTGTTCATCACTGAAGGAAACCAGGACAGACAAACAGGGCAGGAACCTGGAGGCTGGAACTGATGCAGAGATCATGGAGGGGTGCTCACTCCCCAGGGTTTGCTCAGCCTGCTTTCTTACAGAACCCAAGGACCAGCAACCCAGGGATGGTGCCATCCTCAATGGGCTTGGCCCTCCCTGCATTGATCACTAATTAAGAAAATACCTGTCAGGGCTACCTACAACCTGATCTTACAGAGACATTTTCTGAATTGAGGTTCCCTCCTCTCAGATGACTTTAGCCTGTGTCAAATTGACATAAAAGTGTCCAGCACAATTGACTCATTGTCAATTTGACGCACGAATCCATCACTGCTAAGCTACAACCTTTCCTTTCTCGTTCACCCCTAAGATCTCACTTTAAAACTACAAATTACTTTAACCACCCCACCCCAGTATTTAAAAATTCAAACACATTAAAAAATCTAGTCTCTTTAAATAGCCAATATTTTCTAAAATCCGAAAGTCTTTTAAATTCAAAATTCTCCCAACTGTGGACTCCTGTAAGAATCAAAATTAAATTAAACACTTTCTTGTTTCAAAAGGGAAGAGCCAGGACACAGTTACAATCAAATCAAATCAAAACAAAACCTCCAAAGTATAAATAACTCGATGTCCAGTGTCTAGGATTCACTCATGATATTTTGGGCTCCTCTAACGGGCTTGGGTCACTTCTCTGGCTCCACCCCGTGCAGCACACATGGCTTGTCCTCTAGGCTCTGGGTGGCTCCACCCCTCTACTGCTGCTGTGTTTGGTGGTCATCCCATAGTACTGGTGTCTCCAAAATGTTGGGGGCCCTTGTAACTGGGCTGCACTTGCACCAATAGCTTCTCCTGTGCTCTCTTCAGGGCCTCCTGTCCTGGCATACAGTGCCAAGCCTCAGCTGTTCTCCATGACCCCTTCATGAGTTTGAAACCAGTACCACCTGGGTGACTCTTACGCTACCAAGTTCAGCTGCTCACGCAAGGCACAACCATGGCCGCCTCTGAACCACGGCTTCTGTGTGCTGACTCTCAGGAGACACTTCCCAGAAGATTTCACCTCAGGGATGCTGGTCTCTTCTTAGTCACCGCTAACTTCTCAGCGCCAGCCAGCCAGCACCGAGGATCCCAGCAAAGCCAAGTGTCACTCCAGCAGTTCTGATGTCTTGCTAATCGCATCTGATTCTTCAGCCCCAGTTATCCAGAACCACAGACTCATAATTCAAAACAAATAGCACCGATAGGGTCTTTAAACTTCCCTCTGAACCGTCACAAGCCAGGCCTCCGTCATCTGTACCACCCTCAACATTCTTTTTTTTTCCCTTAAAAAGAGTTACTTATTTTGAATATTAAAGATATTAACAGTAGTCTCATTCTTCTTACATTCATACAAACAATGAACTACTGAGAAAGTTGCAAACCGATGCACCTAACTATCCCTAACTGTCACTAAGAGACTTACAGACTGGGAGCAGTGGCTCAGGCCATCGTCTCTGCACTTAGGAAGGTGATCCAGCAGGATTGCTGAGTTCCAGGCCAGCCTGGGCTACACAGTGAATCCTAGGCCAGCCTGGGCTACACAGTGAATCCCAGGCCAGCCTGGGCTACACAGTGGATTCCAGGTCAACCAAAGTAAAAAAAAAAAATCTCTTTATATATGACATAATAATACATGTTGTATGTATGTATAGAAAGGATCAGAAAATTCCAATCTAGATAGAAAGTAGCCTTTTCCCTGCCCTCTCCCCATTTTTCCCCAAGAGAAAGCCTCACTATGTAGTCCAAGTAGCTTTAAACTTATAATCCTCCTGCCTCAACCTCTCAGCTACTGGAATGCAGTACAGACCCTTGGGCTGGGAAACTCAGAAAAACCCAGACCTTGTGTATGGAAACCCATATTCTGGTATCCAAAAAAGTTCTGCTTCCATCCTGCTTGTCATGAAGACGTTGTCCACCCTGTGGCAGGCAGAACTGTCCCCGTAAGATGTCTGTGTGTTTGTCTTTTCGGAATGTCACCTCTCTTGCCTATGTGGTTGAGATTAGGATAGATTACCAGACCAATGCCATAGCCAGAGTCTGTTCAAGGGAGGCTGAGGAGACAGCTATCACACAAGCACAGGGCGTGAGTTTGATCCCCAGAATCCACACTAAAAATAAAACAAACAAAGAATCCTGGGCATAGTGACATGTGCTTGTACAGCATGAGGGAAGCAGGGACAGCCAGATCCCCGGACTCCCTGGCTGGCCAGCACAGCCTATCTGCAAGTTCCAGGCCAGTGAGAGACCTAATCTCAAACTACAATAAAGAGGCAGGCTGTGCCTGAGAAATAACACCTGATGTTTTCAGACCTCCAAATACTTGCACACATGAATGTACATGCACCCATGCAAACATAGGCACACACACATATACACATGCACAAAAACTAATTAATTAATTTAAATACATGCAAAGACTGTGCATTTGCTTGTTGCATTGCTGGCTTCAGTGGTGGAAGAATGTCAAGGAATGTTGGTAGCCTCTATAAGAAAAGACTCAGGCACGAAACAAAACCTTAGCTTTATCCCAGGGGGTTGATCTTGGTTCTGGCCTCCAGCACTAGAAATTAATAAAATTCTATTGCTTGAAGCTAGTAAGCTTGTAGAAGTTTATGAGATCAATTGCAAACCGATAGAGCCTCTCCAGTGTGTCTCATAGCTTGCTTTTGTCCTCCGAAGACTTTAGATCCCTTGTGTCCACATCAGGCTCTATTCTGATGACTGTATATGGTCATTGATATAATAATAATAGTTAATATCTCCAGACCTGTGTGTAGTGATGTTGGGAATCATCCTCAACCACTCTTATGCCTGTTATGTCCAGTCTGTGGGGATCCCAAAAGACTCATCACCAGGGAGACCAACTCATTGAAATGTAAAAATCAAGGTTTATTGGGTACCCAATTACAAGCCGGCAGGAACCTCGACAGTGCAGCAGCAAGAGGAGGTACTCCATCCTTCTAGAGGGCACTATTTAAAGTAAAAAAACCAGAAAAGCTACATTAGCAGGGTGTGGGGTGATGGGTTCAATACTGATTGGCTGACATTTGTCTAGGGGTGTCCTGGTGAAAAGTCATGGGTGTGTGCCGGCAGGTGATCCTATCTACAATGGTTGGAACGTTAGGAATTTCCTTTGGATGGTCTGTTCCCAGGTGGTGCCTGGGTGGTCTCAGTTTATGGTCTTTCTCGGAACCAGGTATTGCTTAGGGTAAACTGCTGAGACTCCAGCCTCTACTGAGCTTGTCATGACTGGGTCCTCCACTACCTTATCCATCATAGGCAGGGTCTCTCAGTCAAGCCCAGAGCTCACTGATATGGCTAGCCTTGCTACCATCATGCTCTGGGAATCATCTTTCTCTGTTTTTTTGAGGCTGGAATCACATGTGGGCTGCCACACCTACCCGCATTTACATGAGTGTCTGGGGATCTGAACTCTGGTCCTTATGCTTGTGCGGCAAGCTTGTTAACTGCTGAACCATCTCCCAGGCCCCTGGGCATATGACTTTAAGTTAATAAATATTATTACACTTTAACTCTCATGCTTGCTTTCTCTCAAAAGTGTTTTTTTAATCTACTACTATTGAATCTGTGTGATATACAAGACTCCACCTGCACATCAGCCACCCTTGAATTTAATAACTAAACTCTCTGTCTATAGCCTGTCACCACCAGCACTTCTGGGGTGAACATCCTCATCCAGTTACTTCAGGGATCTGTGAAAGAGTTTCTCTGGTTTGGGACCCATGGGTGAATCTGTGACCATTGAGCACAACACAAAAATTGCCAGGGTGGTGGTGGCGCACGCCTTTAATCCCAGCACTCAGGAGGCAGAAGCAGGCAGATCTCAGTAAATTCAAGGCCATCCTGGTCTGCAAAAGCTAGTTCCAGGACAGGCACCAAAGTTACAAAGAAACTCTGTCTCGAAAAGCAAAAAACAAAACTCACTCTCCAAGGACCAGCTCAGTAGGTAAAGGCACTTGCTGTCAAGCCTAAGCATTTGAGTTTAATTCTCAAGACCCACGTGACAGAAGGAGGAAACCAACCCCTACAAGCTGGCCTCTGACCTACACACACACACACACACACACACACACACACACACACACACACACGAACATACATACACACATACATACACACACACATGAACATACATACACACACATACACACACATACACACATACACACACATGAACATACACACACTTACACACATGAACATACACACACACATACACACATGAACACACACACATACATACACATACACACACACTTACACACATGAACATACACACATACACACATGCATACACATACACACATACACACACATGAACATACATACACACATACATACACACATACATACACACACTTACACAAATGAACATACATACACACATGCACACACATACATACACACACACTTACACACATGAGCGTACATACACACATACATACACATACACACATACACACATGAACATACATACACACATACATACACACACATACATACACACACCCTCTCCTCCACACATTTCATAAATGTGATTTTTTAAATATTTATTTATTTATTTACTTACTTATTTATTATGTATACAATATTCTGTCTGTGTGTATGCCTGCAGGCCAGAAGAGGGCACCAGACCCCATTACAGATGGTTGTGAGCCACCATGTGGTTGCTGGGAATTAAACTCAGGACCTTTGGAATAGGAGGGAATGCTCTTAACCTCTGAGCCATCTCTCCAGCCCCCATAAATGTGATTTTTAAATTTTTAAAAATGTATTCACAAGCCAATACCAGGTCAGTCTTCAGATTAAAGGCACCCCTCTTACAAACCCTCCAGCCACGCAGTGGCTCCCCACTTCTTCAACCATGTTTGCCACCTAACTACCCAGTGTTGGCGAGGAGGCACATGCTGCTTGCCGAGTTTGCCCCTTCTGGAGGTTCTTCTTAACCATTTGACACTTTTCCTCTGCCACCATGTATTCATCTCCTTTGCTGATGAGTTAACAGTCGTGGGTCTCAACTTGCTGAGTCAGGTGACTGCCATTTGTCTCTGTATCTGGTGTTTTAGTCGTAGAAACTATTTTCTTCAGAGGATACCGTTTAGCTCTGCACGTTGTGCTATTATTGAACAAACCTGTTAATTTCGACAGCCACAAGCCACCACTTTTCTCTTTTAAGGTTGACACCCGTGGAGACTCTGATATAAAGCCATTCCCTGCTCCCAGCCAGATAACCCTAGACTGACTGTCTTGCTAGACTTAGTCATCTTTTGTGAGGTTTCTAGAGCTGTGTTTGTGACCAGCTGGTGTTTATCATCATTACGAAGATTCACAACTTGATCCGTAAACACTTTATTAATTTAACACTTTCCTGGGTGATTTGTAAACATGTTGTTACTGTGAGTTGATGCTTATTTCCAGCTCTGTTTCTTGGGATATTACTTATTCTACATACATACTAATGAATTTTATTGATAGACTTTGCATCCCCCTTAAACTGTTTATTGTAGTTCTATTAGTTTGTATTTGTCGTATTTTCCACAATTTATATTTCCATCCTTTCCTTCGGTACTTAGAATCTTCATTTCTTATTCTTGTTTTATTACTTTGGCATGTCCTCTAGTACTAAGTTGAATGGCTGTGACAGTCAGTGTTCCACTGCTAAAACAAAATTCCAGAGGCCAGTAGCTATAAAGAAAAGAGATTTACTTAGCTCACAGCGTTAGGCACTGAAAGTTCAAGCAGCAAGGCCCTTACTCTTCAAGGGACCGCACCATGGTGATGTCAACATAAAGAGAGCACATGCGCAAGGGAAAGACTGTGGGGCAAGACAGGGGAGGAAGCATCAGGTTTGCTCCTTCATGGCAGTTTCCTCTCTAGAGAACTGACTCAGAGTCCCGAGAGAACCACCTTACTCCCTAATGCTATAACTCAATCTCATTAGACCCACCTCTTAAAGGTCCCAGCACCTCTCCATACTGCCATGCTGGGGATCAAGCTTCCAGTGCATAGGCCTTAGAAGTCACAGCAATCGAACTACACCCAAATCACACCACCCGTCAGGTTGTCTCCTAGCAGGCTGAAAATAGATCTAAAGCTTAAACCACTTGCTTGCTTGTCAAGAGTATTTGTTGTAGGCTTTTAGGATGGAGCCATTCTCAAATTGAAGATGCCTCCTTCCCGTTGGGTGTCTAAAGATCTTTATGGTAAAGAGATGTCAAACTTTCTAAATACGATTTTTTGTACCTATTGAGATACATGATTTTTCACGAAGCAGGAAATTTCAAAGACAGTTCCATCTATATTGTCCGTTTGTCAGTCACTTTCTTCCGTGTCCTGCAGAATGTCCGGCAGACTTTTTCATGAAGAAAGAACTCCGAAGGACCGTCTCACCTTTAGACAAGTTCAGCAGTCATTTCTCTGTGGGTCCTCTTCATATAGCATAAAATCAAGCAGCCCAGGAAAGAGCAGATTCTTGACCAAATGACTAATAAGCTCTGTAAGGAACCTCTTTGTTGCTCAGCATAGTCTTGAAGTAGATTGGTGCTGCGAGGAGCATATGTGTCTCATGTCATGAAAAGTCCTAAGTTCTTTTTTTCTTTTCTTTTTTCTTGATTCTTCCTGAGCTCTACATTTTTCTCTGCTCCCCTCACTGCCTCTCCCCTACCCCTTCAACCCTCCCCAAAGGTCCCCATGTTCCCAATTTACTCAGAAGATCTTGTCTTTTTCTATTTCCTATGTAGATTAGATCTATGTAAGTCTCTCTTAGTTATGTAAGTCCTCATTGTTATCTAAGTTCTCTAGGATTGTAGACTGTTTTTTTTGTTTGTTTGTTTGTTTTTTTGCTTTATGTTTAAAAACCACCTATGAGTGAGTACATGTGATAATTGTCTTTCTGTGTCTGGGTTACCTAATTGAAAATAATGTTTTCTAGCTCCATCCATTTTCCTGCAAAATTCAAGATGTCGCTATTTTTTTTCTGCTGTGTAGTACTCCATTGTGTAAATGTACCACATTTTCCTTATCCATTCTTTGGTGTAGGGGCATTTAGATTGTTTCCAGGTTCTGGCTATGACTAACAAAGCTGCTATGAACATAGTTGAGCACATGTCCTTGTGGCACTATTGAGTATCCTTTGGGTATATACCCAAAAGTAGTATTACTGGGTCTTGATGAAGGTTGTTTCCTAATTTTCTGAGAAATCGCCACACTGACATCCAAAGGGGCTGTACCAGCTTGTATTCCCACCAACAATGCAGAAGTGTTCCCTTTTCCCCACAACCTCTCCAGCATAAATTGACATCAGTGTTTTTGATCTTGGCCATTGTTACAGGTGTAAGATGGAATCTCAGAGTTGTTTTGATTTGCATTTCTCTGATGACTAAGGATGTTGAACATTTCCTTAAGTGTCTTTCAGCCACTTTAGATTCTTCTGTTGAAAGTTCTCTGTTTAGGTCTGTACTCCATTTTTAAAATTGGATTATGTGTTCTTTTGGTGACCAATTTCTTGAGTTCTTTGTATATTTTGGAGATCAGTCCTCTGTCTGATGTGGGATTAGTGACAGCCCATTCTGTAGGCTGTCATTTTGTCATTTTAAATGTCATATTCTGTAGGTCTTTGAAAGGTTTGATGATTATCTCTTTAGCTGAAATATATCTCTATACATCTAGAGAAACCTAACTAACATGACTACAAACTTGACTATTATAGATGATTGTTTATTAACCTGTATTTCTTAACTATACATTACATTTTTAAATGAGCTGCACAAACACAATACCTTAATCAAGAGCAGAAATATATAAGATTGACATAAATTTGTATCACTAGACCAAGATCCATACCAATGCAAATCTCTATAGTATATCCCCATTTAAATGTAAACAAACATTTATGAACAATATTTGGGAATTTGGATGTAGTTCTCTCCTAACTGCTTCCTGCTTTTTCTTGGGTGATGTATTTTGGGGGGTATTTATGGCAACCTTTCATTGGTCTTGGTCCATCAAACAACATTAGTCTGGAAGCAATCTATAGGTTCTCATCCTCTCTGAAAACAAAAGTAGAACCTCTTTTCCAAAGCAACATATTCTTAGACTCAAATTTTGAAATCAAGATACCTTTAAAGTATGTATGTTGGTTTATCTTAGCAGCCGATACAATGAAATGTTTCTCTGTACTTAGTTCCTTCACAGTCAAAAATTGAAAGAAAAAAAATCCAGATTCTCTATGTATTGTCCTTCTTTATATGGCTTATTTTTCTTACTCTGTTACTTTTTCTACAAGTTTACTGTCTCTTTAAAGACTTTGTTGTTTTATTTTTTTGATGATTTACTTTTTTATAACTCTCTATACTCTTTTTCTTCTCTCTCACAAGCCTCCATACATTTTTCCAACACTGTGACCTATTTAGAGGCCTTTTTAAAAATCTGAATCTGTCTTTATTGCATATTTGTAATTATTTTCTGACCAGAAGCAGCCCCCCTTTTTTAAATGCTAAGTGGGCATAGCTAGGGTTAAGGCTGCTTTGCCTTTCGGCTCTGCCCAGTCCAACATGGTAGAGGTCCATTCACTCACTGCCTCTGAGACTGCTGGGTGGGAGCCACACTACCCACCTTAATTCTGGTAACCAGTTGGTCCACGCTGCCACCAAGTAACTTGCAGCACACTGCCCACAAACCCCATTCAAGTGCTCGGCCTCCTGAAAGAGCCAGAGTTCATGCTGGCAGCACAAACCAGAAAGCCGCCATCTCAAAACCACATGGTTTTTTTCCTGCTACCACTAAATCAGGAACACCTCTTTTAAAGGAGCACGCCACCAGCAAACAGAGCAAGAAGCTGCATTAATCTCTCTCTCTCTCTCTCTCTCTCTCTCTCTCTCTCTCTCTGTGTGTGTGTGTGTGTGTGTGTGTGTGTGTGTGTGTGTGTGTGTGTGTAGAATTCCTTTCCGAACTCTTTCGGGTTTTAAGTGGATTTAGTTGGCCATGTTGGCCCCAATTTGCTTGTTCGTTCCTGACTGCCCAAACCACAAAATAGTCACTCAGAAACTATATTATTTAAATCACTGCTTGGCTAATCACTTAAGTGTATTGTTAGCTAGCTCTTATATCTTTAGTTAACCCATTTCTATTATTTTATATTTTACCACTAGGCTTGTGGCCTACTGGCAAGGTTCCAGTTGGCGGCTTGTATCTTTCTCCTCTGGTGACTCCATCACACCAGATCATCATAGAACATTGTCTATAATTTTTTTATTGTGTCATTTTTGCAGAGTTTCCTAAGGTGTCCAGCAGACCAGGCATAGTGGTGCATGCATGTCTTTAAACCCAACACTTGGGAGTTCAAGGCCAACCTTGGCTACATAACAAGACCATGTCTTAAAACAAACAGAAACAGGAATGTCTGGATCCTTCTGTGAGAATTTTTATCAGGTCAACACTGTGCTGCCCAACTTGGCATATCCCCTCTCTGGTGCATGGTGTCTAAAAGTCATGAAGACTGTTAAAGATGACTTGAGGTCCTTACTAGCTATGAGTTGTCACTAGTTAGACGGATTGGTCACTTGGGCAAAGACAGAAAGAGACAGCAAAGTTCAAAAGAAGCCTCTTTTAAATCATCATGATAAAATGTAGTGGCTAAATGTGGGCATCATTGACAGCATGCTTCCTGCAAAATCAGTGAGCATCCTACAGACCCACATGCCAGCCAGTCCTGTGACACACGCGTCGGTCAGAGTGCTTTCATCTATTCTGGGAGATGTGGTGATTTCTTCCACTTCACGGGCTTTGCTTAGCATGAGATAGACTAAGAGTCAATCACACAACTGGGTGACTGAGCGCCAGCCAGCCTGACAGCACACGGCATCATTTTTCCTGGATCTGTAAAGAATTTGTTCGTTACCGTAAAAAGAAAAGAGGGAAATGTGGTCATCCTTTCCCCCGTTGCCATCTGCTACCCTGTCGCCAGGCCACTATGTACCACCACCCCTTGGTTCCAGCACCAGATCACAATTGTTTTTGCTTGAAAAGATACTTTAGGAAGGTCAGGACTCTCTTAGAGAGGGTGTGTCTCAGCTGGCAGAGTGTTCAAAGCCCTGGATTCTATCCTCGACACAGAGGAAGCTGTGGGTGATGCATACATAGGTATTATAGAATCTCAACACTCAGGGAGGTGGAGGGTGGAGGGCTGGAATCTCAAGGTCATCTATGGGTACCTAGTGCATCTGAGGCTAGCCTGAGCTACATGCAATCCTGACTTAAAAAAAAAAAAAGCCAAACACTTTTGACAGTAACTAAGCTATTCTAATACACGTGTTGCTGACACTGCAGTTGATGTGACAATGGCAAAAACGTCCCGATCAGATCCTGAATGGAGAAGTCTCTAGGAGCCAGACAGAAATTCATGATGCTTCACTGATCTCAAGCACGTTCTGACTCAGAGACCTGATGAAGGAATGAAGAAGGTGCCAGTATTTCTAAGACAGGAATGGCATGCTGAACTGGGCTGGGAGGGCTACAGCTGTGTTACCAAGGCGACTCGGAGCCCCTCCCCACTCTTGAGCCTCCACGTCTCCTACCATGAAGAGGTACTGGGTGAACCACCTGTCCCCTGCTGTCTGAACAGCAGCACTTAGAGTCGGGATGGCTGGGGTGCAGCTCTGTCTCCAGACTGGGGGTGAAGGCCAGTCACAGCAGGAAGTTCCTGGCAGGCAGGGGCAGCCATTTGTTTGTTTGTTTGTTTGTTTTACTCTTTTCTCTTTTGGGGGCCCAGAACCCAGTTCCCAAATAGTCACATGGAGACTTATTCTCAATCTTAGCTTGGCTTATTTCCAGTCAGCTTTTCTAAAATTAAAATTTACCTTTTGCCTTTAAGCTCTTACCTTTCTCTATTTCTGTGTATCTTTTCTTTCCTTCTTATTCTGTGCCTGGCTGGGTGGCTGAGCAACTGACTCCCAGCATCCTCCTCTCCTCCTTTTCTTGCTCCTTCCTCTTCTTTTCTGTCTCATTTATTCTCTCTGCCCATCAGCCCTGCCTATCCCTCTCTCCTACCTTGCTATTAGCATTTCAGCTCTTTATTAAGCCAATCAGGTGTTTTAGTTGGGCACAATAGCTCTGCTTTACAGGGTCAAACAAATGCAACATAAAAAAATGCACAACATCTTTGCATCATTCAACAGATATTCCACAGCATAAGCAAACGTAACACATCTTAAACTAATATTCCACAACAGCAGCCACCAAGGCCTGGAGTCCATATTCAGGATGCTTCCTGCCCTTAGTCATTCTTCTATTGAATAAGAGCCTGTCTTAATCGCTGTTCCATTGCTGTGAAGAAGCGCCAGGGCCATGACAACTTTTATAAAAGAAAACACTTAATTGGAGGCTGTGTAAAGTTTCAGAGGTTTAGTCTATGGTCATCACAGCAGAGAGCATGGTGGCAGACAGGTGTGATGCTGGAGAAGAAATTGAGAGATACAACCTGGTCCATGAGAAGAGAGAGAGAGAGAGAGAGAGAGAGAGAGAGAGAGAGAGAGAGAGAGAGAGAGAGAGAGAGAGAGGGAGGGATGAAGGATTCTTTTTGGCACCCCAGGGCCATTACACAGCTCGATGCTGACTGTGTTGGAGCTCTGGGACATTTCACTACTTGGATCCAGCCCAGCAAGTAGCCCAGCCTGGGGTAATCACTGGCCACCTCCCTGGGGGAGAAGACAGGATTGTCTCTAGGCAAACATAGCTAAGCAGCAGGAGCTTTCTGGCAGCATGATATTAGCATGATAATAGCAGTGGCACTGCTATTTGGAGAGGAGGGCCCCGGGTTTAAGTTTGCTTCTTTCACCGTGAGTCAACAATCTCCACTAAATTATCTTGTTAATAAGCATTTCTGTGAGAAGGAAATAGAACAAAGTGTTTCCAATCACCATGGAAACCATAAAGGAATACTAAAATAGGTCCTAGCTGCTTTTCTGTTGCTGTTATAAAGCACCGTGACCCAAAGCAACTTATGGAAGGAAGCTTGTTTTGGATTATGATTCCAGAGGGATAAGAGTCCCTCGTGGTGGGGAAGTGTGGCGGCAAGCATCGGGCATGGTGGCAGGAACTGGAAGCTGAGAGATCAGCTAGATTTTCCCAAACAATGCCATAACTGAGGACCAAGTGTTCAAATGCCTGAGCCCATGGGGACATTCAAACCACCACAGGGAAGAGGAAGGGGAAGGCTGTTGATGAAGGGTGTGCTTATTACTTAGCCTTCAATCTTAGAAGTCC
The DNA here is from genome assembly GCF_903992535.2 of Arvicola amphibius. Lineage (NCBI taxonomy): Eukaryota > Metazoa > Chordata > Mammalia > Rodentia > Cricetidae > Arvicola > Arvicola amphibius. The sequence goes on along the minus strand of NC_052049.1, from coordinate 130,985,129 downwards.
AGAAATGTAGCTCACTGCAAACAGAGGGGTAAAGGTATGGAGAGCTCAAGGGCTTGTCCCTACTGCAGAAGGCACTATTACCTCATGTAGCAGATGGAAATATGGAGGCTTGAAGACCTCAGAGCTTCATTGGGTCATGGGTGCCATGATACCTGTTGGGTTTGTGAGGGAAATTTCTGATGGTTCTTTCCTCCTTCCCTTCTCTAAAAACTCTCTGCTTTTGTACCCAGATCAGCATGGTGGAAAGAGAAGCAACTGGTGAGTGCTTGCTGTGGCCCATGGGCTTACTTCTTTAGCCACATAGTTTCCCTTCATCCTCAGGGCAACCATTCAAGATGGGGTGTATGTTGGCAGAAAGCTCTAGAAACTGTTACAGATGAAGAAACCACACTGAGTGTGGGGGATGGGTTGCCAGTAAGAAGCTGACCCAAGACTTATGTGTGTGTCCATATGTGCATGAGGATGTATATTCTTGTCCCGTGTGTGGGGGTGCACATGTGTGTGCATGCCTGTAAAGCTGTTCCTCGGTTGCTGTCTCCCTTGTTCTTTGAGTCAGGGTCTCTCTTGGGGACATGAGGCTCTCCCATTTGGCTAAGCTGGCTGGCCCACAAGCCTCAAGTATCTCCCTGTCTCCGCCTCCAGTGCTGGGATTACAAGCATGGGCCACCATTCTCAGCTATTTCATGGGTTTAGAGGATTAAATTCGGGTCCTCATGCTTCAATGGTAAGTACTTGATTATACCATCCCAGCTATCTCCCCAGCCAATGCTAGCTCCAAAGCTTACTCTCTTACCCTGGTGTCATCCAGAAACTAAAGCAGATGGAAGTCAGACCCTGGCCTCCGACCCTTGCCCAGCCTGCCTACATCTGAATATAACTTTGACCTTGCCTTAGCATGCTCATTCTTAGAAAAATGAGCTTACCCACTAACACTTAGCTCTTGGGGGCAACCAAAGATCGAGTGAATGGTTATTTAAAGGATCCATTTGTGGCATAAATGGAGGTGGTTTGTTTTTTTTTTTTTTTTTTTTTTTTTTTGGTTTTTCGAGACAGGGTTTCTCTGTAGCTTTGGAGCCTGTCCTGGAACTAGCTCTTGTAGACCAGGCTGGTCTCGAACTCACAGAGATCCGCCTGCCTCTGCCTCCCGAGTGCTGGGATTAAAGGCGTGCGCCACCACTGCCCGGCTGGAGGTGGTTTGTTATGTACTCTTAACTCTCTGCCTCTAATTTCCTTCTTCCCAGTTTCCTCATATATCAGAGTCTGTTCAAAAGTGACAGTTTTTCTGAGAGGCACAAGCAGAAGCTGACCTTCAGGAAGGCAGCCCCTCCCCGCCTCCTGGGAATGCCCCTCATTTTCAGGCTGCTGCAAGGCCCCAAGAAACCTCCCTTGGTTTCCAGCTATGGAAATAATCAGCACTGTTCTTCCTACTGGATATCAAGCCTCATTGGCCTCTGTGCTGGCTGGTTTTATGTCAGCTAGACACAGGCTAACGTCATTTGAGAGGAGAGAACCTTAATTGAGAAGCCTCCATAAGATGGGGCTGTGGGCAAGCCTATAGAGCACTTTCTTAATTAGTGATTGATGGCAGGGGGCTCAGCCCATTATGGGTGGTGCCATCCCTGGGCTGGTGGTCCTGGGTGCTCTAAGAAAGCAGGCTGAGCAAGTCATAAGGAACAAGCCCCTAAGCAGCATCTCCATGGTCTCTGCATCGACTCCCGCCTCCAGAATCCTGCCCTCAGTGCTTTGATGATGAACTGTTCTATGGAACCGTGAGAGAAATAATCCCTTTCCCCCCCTACCTTGCTTTTGTTTAAGCGCAGCAATAGAAACCCTAACTAACCATCTCTTAAATACCACCTTTCCTTGCTGTATTTCAAATCCTCACCTGTTCTATTTTTGCTTCCCTTGCTGGTTGAGCTCTGCAGCAGGTGATTCCGGCACAAAGGGTCCTAATTAATTTCCCCTGCCTTTAAATATATATTTTTCAATGTATGCCTTTGAAAAGGACATTTAAAAAAAAATCTCAAGACTCCCAAGGTGGATTCCAACATACCTCTTGCTGTTCTCCACTTGGAATGCAGCCTGCTTCTCAGAGCCTGCTGGGTGACCTGGCTCTGACCTGATGTTTGCAGCTGGGTAGAGCTCACGCCTCCTCCAGAATGGACAGCCTCCTCCATCCATCTCCTGGCCACACACTGCCCTGCATGAAAGAGTCTGAGGGCCCAGGGAGAAGAGGCCTGGCAGAGTGAGGAGGAAAGAGGGGGCTTTGAGAGCCACATCTTGAAAGCAGACCATGGGCCATTGGAAAAACCATTATGGTGGATTCCTTTGCCCTGAGTCTTTGCTGCAGAGTCAAACAAACCGTGTGTGGTGACTTATCCTCATTCTGGCTGGGTGACTTTGCAGTGATCTTCCTTGGAGTGCCTGTGTCCTTGCAAGGTCACCGGGAGTCTGAGTCAAGAACCTGGTTTAATGGCGATGCTTCTGTGATCTAGCATATGGGGTTGGTCTTTACCTGTGGGGACGATTCTGCCTTTGAGCTTCTAGCTGAAGAGAAGTGGTTCTGAATAGCAGATGTTTTTGGAAAAACACATACAAAAAAGTTCTTTTCTTTCCACTTTGCCCGGGCGCAGGCTCCAGTCCCTGGAATCTACCTACAGCGAAGTTGGGAAGGGTTCCAATACATGAAATCAGCCTCCTGGATACAGAGCCCCAGACCTGGAACCCCACCGTTAACTCTTGCCGCTGTAAGATGTGGATGCTACCCCGGTGAGAAGCAGGCCACTGTTAGTGAGGTTGCCGGTCGCAGTGACCAGGAGCCATCTCCTCTCTTCTTCTCTCTCCTATGCCTTCTCTACTTCCCTCTGCTCTTTCCTCCCCTGTCCTGCCTGGCTCCCTCCTCATCCCACACCTCAGCTGTTCTATCCCTCCTCAGGTCTCTCCTCTCCTCCCATCTTGTTCTCCCTGGCTTCCAGGAGCAGCACCCAGCCTCTTTCCTCAGGACAATGCTCCCAGCTGCACTGCAGGCCCGCTTGCTAGAATTTTCTGAACTGTCTGGGCATGCTCTTCAGCTGCGCCTAGAGAGCAAGTGTTATTTTGATCTCTGCCCTGGGACTGGGTGTCCTGCTCATCCTGGGAGGAGCCCTATTCTGGGCTGGCCTTGAATTTAGAGATCTGCCTGACTCTGTCTCCAGAGAGCTGGAATTAAAGGCGTGTGCCACCACACCAGGCTGTGTTTTCTTTTTATATAGGCAGACATTGAGGATGACAGAGGATGGCAGCTGTTTGGTCCTCCAGACCAGGGCCTCCAGAACCCTGCTTCAGCACCAAGTACACCAGTTACTTTATAGTTCTTGTTACCATAGCAGAACACCGGACTCAAGGAAAGACAGGTTTGTTTCCAGAGGGCTTCAGTCCATTAGGTCAGGGAAGGCAGGGAAGGCAGGGAAGGCAGGGAAGGCAGGGAAGGCAGGGAAGGCAGGGAAGGCAGGGAAGGCAGGGAAGGCAGGGAAGGCAGCTTCATTCATGGTGGCCAGAGCAAGTGGCTGAGAGTGCTCATGTCACGGTAGACCAGGAAGCAGAGGGAAGGAGTAACAGAGAGAGAACATCCAGGGGACATGCGTAACATTTAAAGACTCATCTCCAGGCAATCACCTCACTAACTAGGCCACCCCAAAGTTTCCAGAACATCCCAAACTGTCCCCAAGCAGTCGGAGACCAAGCACTCAAGATGTGAACCTACGGGGGACATTTCAGATTCAGATCACAGCACCTGAAATGACCTCCAGTCTAGGAGAGTGGGCTAGAGATGAGAAGAAGAAGAAGAAAGACAGAAGAGATGAGGAGAGAGTAGAGGAGAGGCAGAGGAGGGGTGGGGAGAGCAGAGAGGAGGCAGAGGAGGGGAGAGAGGAGCAGGAGGGAGGCAGGGGAGAGGTAGGGAAAGCAGAAGGAAGACAGAGGAGGGGAGAGAGGAACAGGAGGGAGGCAGGGGAGGGTCATGAAGAGTAAGAGAGAAACAGGAGGGGAGAAAGGAGAGAGAAACAGGAAGAGGGAGGCTGTTCCTGGTCACTGCCCCTGTACCCTCACAAGCTGGCTAACAATGATTCACATTTGGCCAGGGCTAGCACCTACGTAGGAGAGGTTAAAGTCAGCTTGCAGATCACATACCCTAATGCCCCAGCTCCAGGCTCTATGTTCAAAGCTGCATATCTAGAAAGGAAGGCAGAGAAGGGGGGCGTAGGGGAGCGGGGTGGTGGTGGTGAGGGGTTGGACAGCTCCTCACACTGGAGGGCACTTGTGAGCTGCACCCCAGAACAGAAGTGTCCTACAGGGCATTTCAGGGGCACCCAACCCCAGTAGCCTGCAGAGAGGACAGCCCAGATGGGTAAGGGGCAAGGAGACAAGCGCATCTCAGAGCGCGTGCAGGTGCATAGCAATGCATCCATGCATGTGCACTGTTGCAGCTCAGAAGCAGCAAAACCAGCAAAGACTCTCTGAAAAGAAGGTGGCCAAGAATTTACCCAAAACTTAAGGTAATTTGATTCTTGTTAATTCTGCATTAAACCCAGAATGTAGGCAGTATGACACATTTATTAAAATACATTTATCTTTTCATTAATAATATTGATATTTACCTTTTCTAGAGGTTCATAAATTTCATCCATCTTTCTTTTTTAATTTAAAAAATTCCATTTTCTAGTGTGTTTGTCTGTGTTTACATTCATGTATGTGTATGGTTGCATAATATCTGTATGCATGTGAGACAGATTTTATATATATATATATATATATATATATATATATATATATATATATATAGAGAGAGAGAGAGAGAGAGAGAGAACAAATTTCAAGAATCCTCTCATTTATCATGTGGGTTCAGGATTTAATTCGATTTTTCATGCTTGGTTGCAAACACCTTTATCAGCTGAACCACCTTGCTGGTGCATTTTCATTAATCTTTTAACATTTATTTATTTAATGTATATGAGTGACCTGTCTTCACACACACCAGAAGAGGGCACGAGACCTCATTACAAATGATTGTGAGCCACCATGTGGTTGCTGGGAATTGAACTCAGGACCTCTGGAAGAGCAGCCAGTGCCCTTAACTACTGAGCCATTTCTTCAGCCCTCATTAATCTTTTAAACAACCAAGTTTTGATATTAAATTTTCTTTATTATTTATATGTGTCTGCTCTTATTTCTATTATTTCTTTCCTCTATTTTTTAAGGATTAAAATTTGCTGGGTTTTTTTAGTTTCTTGAGATGAATATAACTGAGATTTTTTTTATTTTTTCTAATATACAAATTTAAGGTTGCATGCATGTCTCTAAATAAGGCTTTAGTTTTCTCTGGAGATGCACATTAGATAGATGACTTTGGACTTGTCTTGTCTTGTCTTGTATAATGCTTGACCAGGACCTTCTGGCTTTCATAGTTTCCATTAAGAAGTCAGGTATAAGTCTGATAGGTCTGCCTTTATATGTTACTTGGCCTTTTTCCTTTGCAGGTCTTAATATTCTTTATTTTATATGTTTAGTGTTTTGATTATTATGTGGCAAGGGGACTTTTTTTTTATCCAGTCTATTTGGTGTTCTTTAAGCTTCTTGTATCTTCATAGAAATATCTTTCTTTAGGTTGGAAAATTTTTGTTAAATATATTTTTTATGCTTTTGAGTTGAACTTCTCCTTCTTCTATACCTATCATTCTTAGGTTTGGTCTTTTCATGGTGTCCCATATTTCCTGGATATTTTGTATTAAGCTTTTGTTAGATTTAAGGTATTTTTTGACTCGTGAGTCTATTTCCTCTATTGTATCTTAAGTGCTTGAGATTCTCTCTTCCATCTCTTGTATTCTGCTGCTTATGCTTGCATTTGTGGGATGCTGATCATTTTTTCATGATTTCTGTTTCTATAATTCCCTTGGCTTGTGTTTTCTTTATTGTCTCTATTTCAGTTTTCAAGTCTTGAATGATTTCTTTCATATGTTTGATTGCTTTTTTCTTTGTTTTCTTTAAGGGCTTTGTTGATTTCTTCCAATTTTTTGTTTGTCTTTTCCTCCATTTCTCTGAGGGAAATTTTCATTTCCTCATTAAGGGCCTCACACATTCTCTTAAAGTTATTTTTAGGTCATTTTTGTCTGCTTCATCTATATTTGGTTGTTCAAGTCTTGCTGTTGTAGGACCACTAGTTTTTACTGGTGTCATGTTGGTCTTTGTAGTATTCCGTCTGTTCTTACCTTGTCTACCCATCTTTTCCTCTGATTGGTGTAGTTGGGGCTGTCTGTGACTCTGGTGATCAATCTTCCAGGTGCCAGTGGATCCAAAGCTCAGACGATTGCTCCTCGTGGTGCAGTCAGGGCCACAGTTTCAGTCACCCTGTTTGTCACTCTGTGTTCCTGGAGGTCTCTGGGTGCTTCTGGGGTTTGCTCTGCAATACCAGGGGTCATTTGAACCTGGTCCACAGAGATTGCTTACTTGGAGCTCTTTCTGTTGAGGTTGCTACCTTGGGCCTGCTCTGGCAGAGGTTGCTGGCTCAGGCCTGTTTCCATAGATGTCTCCAGACTGCACCCACTCCTCCCACAGAGGTTCCTAGCTTGGACCCAGTCCTGTAAAGGTCTCTGTCTCTGGCCTACTCCCTCACGGTTGTTCCCTTGTATCTGCTCCTGTGTAGTTCACTGCCTCTTAATGGCTTTTTTTGTATTTTATGTTCATTGGTGTTTTACCTGCTTGTATGTCTATATGAGGGTATCAGATCCCCTGGAAGTGGAGTTATAGACAGTTTTGAGCTAGCATGTGGGTACTTGGAATTGAACCCTGGTCTTTTGGAAGAGCAGCCTATATCACAATTAATAAAAACCCAGAGACACATAAAGGTCAGAAAACAAAAAAATCAACCACTGGCTCTTACCTCTATCTCATTCCAAAATTGTGATCCTGCCTCTAGAAATCTCAGAATGAAACTGTGCCTGAGAGCTGTTTCCTCCCGTTTTGTATTCCTCTCTAGGGCTGGGATTAAAGGCGTGCACCACTACCGCACGGTTTGTGTGTCACCACTGCCTGGTCTGTAAGGCCGACCAGTGGGGCTGTTTTACTCTCTGATCTTCAGGCAAGCTTTGTTTATTAAAATACAAATGAAATGCCACTATAGCAGCCAGTGCTCCTAACCAACACCCCTGCTTCAAACTCCCAAGTGGGTTACAGACACACATAACCACACCCTGTTTACTGTTGGAACTTTGTTGGGATGCGCCTTGCGAGTTGGCCTGTGGTCAGTGCTGATGTGGAGCGTGCCTTTCCCATCCCTTTACATGGAGATCCTCTGGGCCCTGGCTTTAGGCTGGCTCATCCAAAGCTGTGATTTTTATAAGTTAAAAAAAAAAAAAGATTGTAGTCTAGAAAGACGGCTCAGCAGCTAAGAACATTCACTGTTCTTGCAGAGAACCTGAGTCGGTTCCCAGCGGGTGGCTCACAACTCTCAGGACTGGAATTCCAGGCATATGATATCCTCTTCTGGCCTCCATGGACACCTGCCCACCTGTACACACACACACACACACTCACACACACACATGCATACATGCACACACACACACACATGCACACATGCACACACACACATACACCCCTAATTAAAAATTAAACGAATATTTAAAAAGGTTGAGTATTGGCATTTTCTTTTTTTGTGTGTGTTTTATTGAAAACAGCTTCTCTCATACAGTGCATCTTGATGACAGTTTCCCCTCCCTCCACTCCACCCAGCTCCCCCACCCCTCCCCTCTCCCAGGTACACTCCCCATTCCATCTCCCTTCAGAAAGGAGCAGACCTCCAAGAGACAACGCCCAAACACAACAAAACAAACATACTAAGACAAGGCAAAAGCCTCCTCGTATGGAGTCTGGACAAGGCAACCCAACAGGAGGAAGCACATCCAAGATCAGGCCAGAGAGCCAGAGAAACACCCGCTCCCACAGTTAGGAGTCCCACAAAAACACCAAGCTGGCAGCTACAACATGTACTCGAGGCCCTGGTGCAGACCCTTGTAGGCCTGTGCTTGCCATTCTAGTCTCCGTGAGCCTATATGCATCCTGCGTATAGTCATAAAGTCATGGGCTATGTGTTCCCGGTGCCCTCCATCCCCTCTGACTCCTACAATTTCTCTTTCTTGGACTCCCTAAGCTCCAAGGGGAGGGACCAATGGAGACCTCCCACTTAGATTCTTTCTGAATAATGTCTGACTGTGGGTCTCTGCATCTGCCCCCATCTGTCGCCATAGGAAGCCTCTCAGATGCCAACTGGACGAAGCACTGATCTACGAGTACAGCAGAATGTCTTTAGCAATCACTTCATTGATTTGTTTTTTTAGACCAGTATTGTTGGGTTCTACCCTAGGTCTCTGAGCTATCTATTCATTCTCCAGTTCCTGGTCTTCCGAACAGAGTCTGGACACGGGCTCTCTCTCCAGGTGAGGGCCTAGAGTTAAATCAGAAATGGGTCGGCCACTTCCACAAGTTCTGTTCCACCGCATCCAGCACATCTTGCAGGCAGGACAGATTGGAGGTCAAAGGTTTTGTGACTAGGTTGGTGTCCCTATTTTTCTTTTAATAGCCTCTAGAGCACCTCCTGCACCAAAGAGACTAGAGCCTAGGGCTGAAGGCTCCATGCAGGAACCAGCTCAACCTCTCTATATCCAATGAGTTGTGTGGATGGCACTGTCCTCAACGATGGGGCCCCAATGTGCTGGCATTTCCATACCAGTTCAATTTAACATTTAAAGTCAGTCCTTACCAGCAACATAGTTGTAAAATCATCTATTTTGAAAACCCTTATCTTTTAAATTGAATATTTGACTCACCTACACCTAGAGTATTTCTCTGACTTGTTTGGTCTTATATTTATTATTTTTACTAATCTTTTTTTTTACTTTTCCCACATATTTTATTGCCCTTCTTTTTGCCTTTTTAAAAAATTAATATTTGTTTTCATTATTCCATCTCCTCCCTTAGCATATCAGGCTTTTAAAAATCTTTTATTGCTTGACAATCTCACACATTTCTATAATGAATCATAGCAGATTCCTGCCTCTCTTGGGACCACCCTAGATTACATGTTGTAAGTTCTTAGACAATACAGATATTGTGGAACTTTTTTGCTCCAATTATTCCTCATCCTCTTGTGTTATTAGTACCATCCAGTTTAGTCTTACATATATTTTCAGCTTTACATTACATTAATGACTTATAAAGCTGATATATTTGTTTATACTTACACATTTAACCCTCTGATGTTCATTTCTACCTACATTTCCTTCTTTCTCCATCTCATATAATTTTACTTTTACTAAAGAACTCATTTTAGTGTTTGTACAAAGGCAGATTTGCAGTTGTAGAATTCTCTTGGTTCTTTTCTGTCTGAAAGTGATTTCATTTTAGTCAAATTCTCAGATGTTTTTGCTTGCTATAGAATTCTACTTGTCAAGAATTTTTGTTTCAGAAGCTTGCAGATGCTATCTTATTGTTTTCTAGCTTTCTTTTTTCCTTGTGCTTCTGAAGAAATATATATTTCAACACCAGAGTCTAGAATATTCACTTTGTCTTTGGTTACACAGATTTACTGTGGTGTTTCTGGGTGGAACTCACTTTCTGTTAAACACACTTGGACTTTATAACATCTTTAGCTTGATGCAGTGTAGTTGGTGGGAAATTCTTATTCATTATTTTTGTATCTCTGAAGATATCACTTCCCCATTTTTTTTCTTGTTCCAAGATTCCAATTTCATGCATATTTGGACTTTTCACCATTGCCATATGTTTCTCATTCTTTTTAAAAAAGTACAATGTAACGAGCCTTATTCAGTTGTACCAACCTGCTGTTGAGTTGTTTGTTAATTTTGTGAATGACAATTTCAGCTATTTGAGGTCTATTTGTTTTTTATAGAGTGAGTTCTTATGTAAAACCATATGCTTTGCTTTATCTATGAGAATATTAATTGCAATGACTTTAAAGTCATTATCCCATGACCCTAACATCTAAGTCACCTGTGTCTTTGGTCCTCCTGCAGTTTTTCCAGGAACCTGTAACTTGATATGCCTAGCCCTTTTTGTTTTATTTTGTTTTTTAATTGAATCATGAAGAGCACATATTAAATTTGGGAGAGGTCTTGGAAGATGTCATTGTCTTCATAAGATCCACCCTGCTTGCCGGAAGTAAATAGTGTAATTCTGCCCATTTCCCCACCCACTGACAGGAAGCTGATTCCAAACTCTTCTGAGACCCTCCTTGCTCTCTGAGCAATCACCCCTCCCACAGGGTAGCCCTCCTGAGGTTCCAATTGTAGGGAGTATCTCCTGGATCCATCATGCTTTGAAAATTCTAAATTAAAATTGTGTCTCTCAAGGGCCACGGGCAATTTGGGAGATACCTTTATTTAGCTTCTTAGCCTCTCACCCACATGGCTAAGAACTGGAAATGTCTCCAGGAGAAGATGGCCATGGGTCACACTCCCTTCTCCCTTCTGTCATTCTGTTGACTCTTGCCCCCTCCAACTGCCTTAGAAGCCTAAAACTGTCTGTCTTTACTCTGTGTGGCAGCCTCTGGCTCCTCCGCATCTTTGTGGTGACCTATGCCTGCATCCTGCACAAAGTGTCTCGGAGGAAAGTGATGGCCAAGATTAGGGACCTTTCAAAGAGCTTTTCTCCCCTTCCCTAATCTTGGCCCTTTGAACAGTGGCTACCTTGGCAACCCTACAAGTCATGAGTGAGAACGTTAAAAATAAGTTGGGCATTGTGCTGCACGTCCTTAATCCCAGCACTCAGGGGGCAGAGGCAGGCAGATCTCTGTGAGTTTGAGGCCAGCCTGGTCTACAGAACAAGTTCCTGGACAACCAGAACTACACAGGGAAATTCTGTATTAAAAAATAAAAAAGGAAACTAAAATTCACCATGCAGCCTTTGAAGCAGATCTCTCAGGTCTGACATCCGCCACCTCCTCTTAGCCTCATGCAGAATCATAACTCTTGCCCATTTAAGATGGTATTTTAAGAATTTTTAAAGTAATATAACCTATTATTTCCCCTAATCCCTTTAGTGGGTCTGTGAAGGATGAATAGTTAAATCCCAAATGGTTTTGTGCTTTTTGCTGAGCGGTCTTGAGCCTGTATCCCAATGGTTATTTAACAAACGAGCAAAATCTATATGTGCATCTCCTTCTCTTCCTATGTGTTCGCATGTATGTGCATATGTGGGTGAGCACGTTTGTTTTGGTTTATAGAGACAGGGTCCCACTGTGTAGACCAGGCTGGCCGAGAACTCACGGAGAGCTACTTGCCTCTGCCTCCCGAGTCAGTATTAAAGGCGTGCGCCACCACACCCGGTTCACAGTGGTAATTTTTAAAACAGCAGTTCTAAGCATTATCTTTTCTGAATCGCATCCAATAGGGATTAGTTTTTCTCTTTTACATATTAAAATTTACTCAACCAAGAAATGAAATAGATTGTTCTTTACTTGCTAACTAGTGACATTTTAATTCTTCTAGCTTGAATTCTAATCACCGTGAATGCTTCTTCTTTTCTTATTTGTGTGTTCATGTGTGTGCATCTGTGGGTTGATATGTACATGTGTGCACATGTAAGGTGGCAGAGTTGATATTAGGTGCTTCGATTGCCTTAGACTGTACCTGTACGTGGGTTGCTGTTGTTTGTTTTCTTGCTTGCTTTTTGAAAAATTATTAAGCTAGAGTGACCAAGCAAACTCCAGGAATCCTGCCATCTCTGCCTTCCTGGCTCTGAGGTCACAAATGCCCATCATCACAGCCAGCTACTTTTACATGGGTGCTGGGAATCTGAACTCAGGTCCCAGGCTTGCCTAGCAAGCTCTTTGCTGGTAGACTGAGCCATTACCCCAACCCCACATACTCCTTTTTTTTTTTTAAATCATTATCTTTCAAAGCCAGAGTTTCTTCCTGAATTTTCCACAGGACTCCCCTAAGGTCTGCATATGCGGTGGGTACTCTAAGGCAGCCTGCTGAGTTGATTTATGTCACGTTACAGTTGTTCATAGGCAGGGGCTCCCAGCCTGACCCTGGCTCTCAACTGTTGCATCAGACTTTATTTTAAAAAGGAAATGAAAATAATAAATCAAATTCTAGTGCCAAAAGGAACCCACTGGAATGGACGAGGAATGCAACAGGAATTCAGCAAAACTCTTACTCAGTATTTATTCAGCTCTGTCTTATAGTTAGACCCATTTGGGTGTCAGTAAGATCAGATAAATAACTACCCATTGTTATCCCACTAACCACGCCCCCAAACAGAACTAAAGCAGAGTGGCATCCTGTGACAGCTGATGTTCTGAAATGACAGGCGTGTAAACCGAAGTCATAGAAGAAACTGATGAGGATTCCAGAGGTGGTGGCGGGGAACTCCGCTTGCACTCTTGGTCATAGAGCCAACCTTAAAATATCTCTAAGCCAGGCAGGAAGAATTACAGATGTTTTGGAGCAAATTACTGGTGAGCTTGTCAAAATCCAGAGAAGGATGGCTTCCTCCTGCATCACGGGAGGCCACAACACCAAGCAGAGCGCAGTGCAGCCCTCGCCTGGGAACACCCAGCAGAACCCCATGCATCTCTTGCCTGGGCCTTTCAGAGTTTGGAGACTGTAATTTTAAGTCATTTAAAAGGTCTAACTACAACTTCTGATACTTGTCGACTCAGTAAAGATCGCCAAGCTTCTGTTTCAAGTGCACGTCTGTTCCCAACTCGGAACTGGGAATCCAGGGTGGGGTCAAAGTTGTCAACGCTGTTTACAGAATAGGTTGCTAAGGAGATACTCAGATGGTAAAATGCTTGCGTTGCACAAGGGCCTGGACTAGAACCCATGCATAAGCAGTCAGGTATGATGATGTATGTCTGTGATTCCAGCACTGGGGAGGCAGAGACAAGGTAAATCCCTGGGCCTCACTGGCCAGTTAGCCAAACCAGGCAGCGAGGGACCCTGTCTCATGCATTTGCACACTCAAAGTTTAACTTAATTTTATCTTTCCTGAGATTTGTGTGTACATGAATACATACATATAGCAAAATGCATTCCTCTAAACTGACCGTGCAGGAGTTTTAACAAATACACACTTACAAAAAATATGAACAATTCTTTTTTAAATGTAAACTTTTCTTTATCTTTTACTTGTATGGTAGGGAGCAGGCATGCATGCAGCAGAACCCAGGTGCAGAGGCCAGAGCAGGATGTCGGATGTCTTCCTCTATTACACTCCCCCTCAGGGCCTTCAGGAAGGGTCCGCCACTGTTTAGCTCGGCTGGGTGGCCTGAACTCTGGGGACCTGTCTGCCTCTGTTCTCCAATGTTTGATTACAGGCACACACAACCACACTTGGCTTTTTACATGGCTGCTTGGGATTCAAACCCAGGTCCTTAGGCTTGCAGAGCAGGAGCGCTTACCCACTGACCCAGAGCAGTTCTTTACCGTCCTTGCTTACGCTGAGCTCTGACCTGTCAGTCCTGAAGCCCACCGTGGCCTGCATGGCCTGCGTGTGGAGGTCAGAAGATAATTCTCAGGAGTCAGTTCTTTGCTCTTACTGTGTGGGTTCTGGGGGTTGGATTGAGGTTGCAGGACTTCACAGCAGTGCCTTTACCCACTGCCCCCCTCACCAGTCCAAGATCATTGTTTAATTGTCATGTATCTTTCGTGAATACCGTTTGGAATCCACTAGTGATTTTTTTGGTGGAAACTTAAATCATGAATCCACTTTTTAAATATGAACGTGTTATATTTGAGTTTCTAATTTCGGTTTCAATTTCTATTTTGCTCAAATTTCACAAAACTCTCAAGAGAAAGAACAAAATAACAGAACCATGGATGACATTATTCCTTCATAAACTCATGCAATTACATCCTTTAAAAGCTAAGTAGCTAGGTGTGGTAGGGCACGCTTGCAATCCCAGCACTTGGGTAGTGAAGAAGGAGTTCAAGGTTAGCCCTGGCTACATACTGAGAGTTCTAGGCTAGCCTGGTTACAGGAGACACCATCACAAATCCAACAAAGCCCGTGGCCAGGGCCCACGCGGTGGCTCAGCAGAAAAACGCACTTTCTGTGAAAGCCTGGAAATCTGAGTTAATCCCTGGAGCCCACAGTGGAAAGAGATACATGGGTCCCAAAGGTTGTGCTTTGACCTCCACATAAACTCTGTAACTGGAGGTTTCTCTCCTGCCCATCAATTCCCAAATAACTACTCTGAGACTTAATATTAATTACAAATTGTTTGGTGATGGCTCGGGCTTCTTCTGGCTAGCTTTGCATATAAATAACCCATTTCTAATCATCTGTGTATAGCCACGTGCCCCGTGGCTTACCAGTAATGCTCTGGCATCTCACGCCTCCAGCGGCTGCTGGTGTCTCCTGACTCTGCCTTCTTTCCCCATCTCTCTGCTTGGATTTCCTGCCTAGCTACATCCTCTCTGGCTATTGGCCAGATCGGCTTCTTTATTAACCAATGATAACAAGACATATTCACAGCATACAGAGGGCATCCCACATCAGGCTCCCACTGATCTCCACCCTTAGCAGCTGACTGTTGAATATAACACAACACTGCATTCTCGGGATAAACTCTGCTTTTATCTGGTGTCTTAGCCCTTAAAACATTGTTAGTTATGCTTTTTATATTTTGCAAGGATTGTTGAGTATGCATTCTCATTCATACATGTCCTACAACACAATATAATAATAATAATAATACATTCTTAAAACTTTTAAAAGCTACTATCTAAAGCAAACTTAAAAAGCAGAATCAGTGTAGATTGCCTGAAACCCCAAGCTCATCCGTTGTTTTTCTCTGTCTTAGCCCCTCTGAGATACTCTCTGACCTCTGGAATTTTAATCTTTTATGATTTATTCTTTGAGTCAAGCATTGTTTTAAAGAGTATTATTTCATTTCCATATATTGTAGGGGACTATGTTTCTGTTGTTGATTTGTGGCTTAATTTTGTTTTGATCAGAAAAAAGGTACTTTGGGTTCAATTCTTTACAATATATTCTCTCTCTCTCTCTCTCTCTCTCTCTCTCTCTCTCTCTGTGTGTGTGTGTGTGTGTGTGTGTGTGTGTGTGTGTAAATAGTGTGCTCTTGCTGAGAAAGGAAGCTTAACAAATGTCAATAAACCGAAGTGGCCACACGGGGTCAGTCAGTCTTTATTCTTACTGAGGTATTGATTCCTTACTCCAGCCATAGTTGAGAGGATTATTGGAATCTCAGAAGTAACTGTGGACCTGTTTGTATCCTTGGAGCTTTACCATTTTCCTTTGTGACTCTTGAAGCTATTGTTAGGAATAATATATATTTAGAAAAAATATTTTGAAACAGGATCTCATTTATAGCCCTGGCTAGCCTAGAACTCTCTATGCAGACCAGGCTGCCCTCAGACTCACAGAGCCCCACCTGCCTCTGCCTCTGCCTCCTGAGTGCTGAGATTGAAAGTGTTTGCCCCTAAGCCTGGCCCATATTTAGAACTTTAACATTTTCTTGATGAACCATATGCTTAATTATCATTAAACATTCATTTTTATTTCCTCTTTCTCTAGATCTTTTTCATACTTATACTATCTCACCAATTCTCTTATGGTTATTTTTACATTTCTTACCTACTTCCACCTTCGTGTTTGCAAACTGCATGTGTCTTGTCTTTATAGGTTTCTTGTGAGCAGTAGGCAGTTGGGTCTGCCTTTTCATTTCATCTGACAATCTCTGGTTTTTAAGTTGGTAATTAGGCCATTCATAATTAATGTAATCAGAGTCATGACTCTTCTATCTTGCTGTTGGTTTCCTGTCTGCACTGTCTACTTGTTGAACCTGCCATTGTCACTGTTTCAGTGCTGGGTGATCATAAACACTGAGCTTTTGTTCCCCTTGCCATTCTGGAGCATTGCTGGATACTGATCCAATTATTTTCTAAGTATCTGACAAAATTTAAAAATAGGTTTTCTGACATATTTACCATTTTTCAGTGCTCTTTATTCTTTTTGAAAGGTCCAAGTTTTCATCTAGTGTTATTTTATTTCTGCCAGGATCATTTCCTTTACTTTTTCTTATAGTGTAGCTCTGCCAAGATTGAATTCTGTCAGCTGTGTTTGTCTGCAAGAGTCTTTATTTTGCCTTTGTTTGTGGTGGACATTCCACTGAATATAGAATTCTAGTTTGACAGGATTTTTTTTCCTTTTACCATTCTGAAAAAGTTTTTCATTCATTCCTAATATACACGACTATGACCAAAGTCTATGGTTTTATTATTTTTTCCTCTTTTTTTTCATAACATTAGAATAGAATGCCTATCTAAATTTATTGTTTTCTTCTTGGGGTTCATTGAAGTTCTTGGATCTGTGGGTTTATTTTTCATTAGCTTTGGAGATGTTCTCCTACACATTTTTCTCTACACATATAATATTTCTCTACACATTTGTCTGCTCTCCTCTGAAACAGTAGCTTCATGTGTGTCAGTCAGCAAAATGCTATCCCATAAGTTAAAGTGGCTGTGTTTACTTGTTGTTCAGGCTTCCCATGCATTTCAGTTCAGAAAGGGCCTACTGCTGTATCTTCAAGATTGCTGCGTTCTCTCAACTTTCTGCTAACTCCATCAGGATTTTTAAGTGTCACATACTGCATTTTTACGTGTAGAAATCCATGTGACTTTCTAAAAATGTTTTGCATCTTCTCCGTGTTCACATTTCCCTTTAAGTCCTTGAACATATTAAACGTATTTATAAAAGTCATCTAATTTTATTTTAAAATATGTCTTTATTCTTCTGTATGTATTTATATGATGTGTTGTGTAAATGATGTGATGTGTCTGTGTACATGGTTTTGTGTGAGGTAGCACATGGGCCATGACATGCCCTCTCATGAACTCTATGCCCTCATGTACACAACCCTCCACACATACATGTCAGGGACCATTTTCCTAAGGATAGATTTGACAGGGACCATCATCCTTACAGGGATAGCAGAGGTCATTGCCCTAAGGATGTTTACGGAGATTCCACCCCTCATCCCAAACTATCTTGAGAGCTATCCGCTAACGGAACTCACCCCTTACTCCAATGCTAATGGATCACATCTGTTAATGGAACCCACCCCTTACTCCAATGTTAATGAATCACATGCTTCGGCTTATACCAGGTGCTGGCTGATGACCTTCAGTTACCCCGGCAGAGTTCCTGCCTACCCCTACCTCCACCCCATTCAAGGGTATATAAGCTGTAATGTTCACCCCAATAAATGGAGACCTTGACAATAGAATCTTGCTTGGTCTCCATTCCTCTTCTTCAGCCCATGTCTTGCAGGTTAGCGCCCCTTCAGAGGACCCTGAATAGCTGACCCTGCCGGCGGGGTTACACATACACATGCATGTATATAAGTAAAACTTTTTTAAATATTAAAGAATGCAACACTATTGTTTGCCTTGTATTGTGATGTTTTAGCCTGCACATATGTACTGATTGATCTCACTGCTGACTTAGCTAGATTTAGAATCATCATGAAAACATGCCAATGGGTGTGTCTATGAGGGTGTTTCCAGAAAGTTCTAGAGACAAGGGAAGACTCAGCCCAAGTGTGAGCAGCACTGTGCTGTGGGCTGCAGCTCTAGACTCAGCCTGAGTGTGAGCAGCACCGGGCCATGGGCTACAGTTCTAGACTAAATAAGGAAAGAGGACCCGGGAAAAGCACCAAGATCTTCTTTTTATGTTTTGTGACAGTGTGTGCAATTTGATAGATACCTCCTGCTTCCACTGCCTTGCCTTGCTCACCATGGTGGACTGTATCCCCATAAACTGTGAGCAAAGAGAAACTTTTTTTAAAAGGCATTTCATCAGAGGAATGAGAAAAGTAACTAATACAATATGGATTGTGTCTCAGCTAAGGTGTCTATACTATGATAAAACACCATGACCAGAGCAACCTGCAGAATGTCTTAGTTACTCTTCTGCTGCTGTGAACACCATGAACAAAGTGGTTTGTAGAAGAAAGCATTTAATTGTGGGCTTGCTTACACTTTCAGAGAGTTGGTCCATGACCGTTGTGGTGGCCAACTGGTCAGGGGCAGACCTGATCCACAGACAAGAGGCAGGGAGAAAGACTGGGCCTAACATGGGCTTTTAAAACCTCAAAGCCCACCTGCAATGACACACTTCTTCCACAAGGCCACTCCTCCTAATCCTTTCCAAACAGCCCACCAACTAGGAACATAACATTCAAATAAACATATGAGTCTATGGGGGTTATTCTCATTCAAACCACCGCAAGGAGGAAAGAGTTTATTTCACCTCACAACTCATGGTCCATCACTGAGGCAAGCCAGGACAGGAACTAGAGCAGAAGCCATGGAGCAACGCTGCTTACTGACTGACTCACTCCTGGCTTGCTCCGCCTGCTTTTTTATAGCACCCAGGACCACCATCCCGGGAGCCTCCCACGCCAATCATCAATCAAGGAAACACACCACAGGCTTGCCCACAGGCCAATCTGCTGGGGGCATTTTCTCAGTTGAGGGTCCCTCTTCGAAAAGGACTCCAGCTTGCTCAGGTTGACATAAATCTAGCCAACATACATGACTTCTAATTCAGCACAAATCCGAACGGTATCTTATCTTGATTCGCATCTTTTCAAATTCCCTTCATTTGTCACATTTGGCACATGGCTAGGAGCAGCCATTTCCACAGCTGACTTCTCAGGTTAGTTCCAAACAGATTACCTTTCCTGTGTCTGCCCCACTGCTGGGGCATCTCCCCAGAACCCTGAAGTCAACAACCAGGTGTATTTCTGAGGCTGGATTTTCCAACTGTAAAATGAAATTTTCTATAGTAATTATTAATGTTATTAATTAAAGTGATAACCTAACCATAAATTTGCTGGGAAATTAAATGTCAATACATTAATAGGAAGCACACTGTGGGCAGCTAAAATGCTCCAAATATTTATATGTATTATTAATATTTCACACACTAAAAAACTGCTCTCTCTGTTCTTGCCATTCACAAATGTGTGAACACTTGTGGATGTGTTAGCAGGTAAGGGAGGGAGGGTCTGCTTTGGCATTAGAGGGGTATTTTTAAAATTTAATTTAATTTTTATGGTGTAGAAGTTTTGCCTATATGTATGTTTGTGCATCACATGCATGCCAAGTGCCCAGGGAGACCAGAAATGAACATTGGATTCCTTAGGATTAGAGTTACAAACCACTGTGAGCCTTCGTGCGGGTGCTGGGAATCAAAGCTAGGGCCTCTGGAAGAGCAGCCATTGCTTTCAGCTGCTGAGAAATCCTTCCAGCCCAGAGGATGATGGAAATGCTTTGCATGTTATGCACAGTTAATTTCCACTGCCAGCCCAGCTGCAGGACATGGGAACTAGAGGCCAGGAGTGTCACCTCCGGAGTTCAGAGCTCAGGTAGCGAGGCTGCTGCAGGAGTCTGAAACCTGTCCCCAACACTGGGCTCTAAGAACACTGGTGAGCCCAGGGTCAATGTTTTGAAAGGATTTTGGAAGATTCTGGAGCACTGGCCTGTAAAGTTCTGTGACATTTGATTTGGGGTTTAGCAATCCTGTACCATTTTATACCCACTGTATTCTGAGAGCTGGACTTGTCATGTGTGATACTGAAAACCCAGCCCCAAAGAAATCCATCTGGTTGCAGTCCTTTGGCTGCCAGGACGAGGCTCTAGTGACATTGCATAATTTCAGAAATTTGTTCTAGAAGAATTTTGTATGAGTCTGAAAGCTAATTATGTGAAATGTGTATTGTAATTCTCTGTACACCTTGACCTCTAGACTCTTGTATGCAAGAGTCTCAGAGATCATTCTTTATAGTCTTATGTATTTCTGATCGTTTGATCAAAAGAATATGTGCTGAAGAAGGTTGGATTTTATGCTTCCACATCTTGGCTGAGAAGACTCTTATGTGATCTGGAACGTGGCAGGAGGACTGTTATCTAAGTCCAGAATGCTGGCCCATGAGCCTCTTGTGTGACTCAGATCCCTTGACCTACATGAACTCAGGGCTTAGCCCTGTAGCCAGCATGACCATGACCCAGGTCTGGAACACTGCCCGCAACAACGTGGGGTGCTTTCCATCCAGACTGCCAGCCAGCCTCAGCACACCAGTGGCCAAGGGGTGACTTTTCACGCCTGCTCTTTCTTGAACTCTTGATTACAGATTACTTGTTGGTGGCTGTGCCCTCAACGGCCAGAAATAAAAACCAAATTTCTCAACCATTTCTTTCAACCGTGTCTGTGCTTGTTGGAAAGTCCTGGCCACACACCAGGTTATCGGGCAGCGGAACGTTCGTGGCATAATCTTGTTTGCTGTTTGGTTTTGTTTTCTAAGTAGCCAGGCTGGGTAGCCTGGAATGCTCTCAAACTCCCAGTTTTCCTTCCTCACCCTCCCGAGTGCTGCAGTTACAGGCACGTGCCACCCGTCACTCCTGGCTCTCACTGTATTCTTATTGGCCCAATGTCTGAATGTTGGGAATTTCGCAACACAAGATTCTCTTTAGCAAGGCTCTAGCGTTAGATAATGTTCCTCCAGGCCAAGATTCATAAATGATTTTCACAAGACAGGATTCCAAACTATAAACACCAATAAACCAAGGGCATGTAAGCAAAGGTGACGGGTCATCTTCCATAAAATATCCACCTAGAGCAGTGGTTCTTGGCCCTCCTCATGCGGCGACCCTTTCCTAGAGTTCCTCATGCTGTGGTGACCCCCAACCATAAAGTTACCTCCGCTGCTATTCCATAACTGTAATCTTGCTTCTGTTGTGAATTATAATGTCAATATCTGAGTTTTCTGATGTTTACCAATGGTCTTAGGTAACCCCTGTAAAAGGATTGCTCAACCCCTAAGGGGGTCATGACCCATAGGTTGAGAACCACTTATCTAGAGGAATTGTATCTTTCTGTCCATTTTCCTTGTGTGGTGATCTAAATAAGAATGGCCCCCATAAGCTCATATATTTTAATGCTTAGTCACCAGAGAATAGCACTATTTGAAAGAATTAGGATTAAGATGTGTGGCCTTGTTAAAGAAAATGTGTCACTAGGGGTGGGCTTTGAAGTTTCAAAAGCCCAATCAAGTCTACAGTAGCTCTCTCTCTCTCTCTCTCTCTCTCTCTCTCTCCTCTCTCTCTCTCTCTCTCTCTCTCTCTCTCTCTGTGTGTGTGTGTGTGTGTGTGTGCTATTCACCAGGATGTAGCTCTCAGCTACTGTTCCAGCACCTTCCTGCATGCTGTCCCCTGCCATGATGATAGTGCACTAAACCTCTGAAACTGTAAGCCAGGCCCCAGTTACACACTTTCTCTTACAATAATTCCCTTGGTCATGGTGTCTCTTCACAGCAACAGAATGGTAACTAAGACACCTTGTTGCCCGTAATGTGTAGTCACTGAACCAGCACATGGCATAAGCAGAGAAGACATGGATGGAGGAAGATCAAAAATAAGAAGTCTGAGCTTCTGACTCTGTGAAATGTCAACCCCTAATCCACGCGATATGAGAAACTTGAGTAGCCTCAGTCAAGGTCTTTCAGGGTGGACCTCAGTGCATGTTGCTCACAGGCAAACCTAATCTATTTTTTAAATCCAAGAACAGAGAACAGTTCTGAAGACTTGGCCCCAGCTATCCGGGCATCATAGCTGATGAATCTTAGGTGATCCACATGTGTTAGTGCACAAGAGTATATGGAGTCAACCTAGGACAGCTTCTCCCTGCAAAGAGAAGAAACCAAGAACTACATTTCCCATAATTCTCTCAGTGTAGCTCTAAATTCACTTTGCGCAGAAGGGACACTACATGCGAGGTTGAGGGTGCTGTGGGTTCCCTTATCCTTAAGCAACACAGCAGACACTGACTATTATGCCTTTGACATAGGTTGATCAATTCTAGCCTACAGACATACCACTTGTCTGTACAAATCAAGTTTTATTGGAACACAGCTAAGTTTATATAATACCCCATACCTTTTAAACATTAACAGTGAAGTTAAGTAGCTGCTAGTGATCCTATGTAGGTTGCAAAGCCTAAAATATTTATACTATCCTTTTTTCCTGAAAGAAAAGTCTGCTGGCCCCAGCAGTTTGGGCCCTGCTGTAGAGCAGACATTTGGAACTTAGTATTGGGTATCTGCTGTCTGGTGTGGGGAGAAGAGAGTCTGGTACATAGGGTAGGTGCCATGTGGCAGGACAAGGAAGTTTATCTAAGTAGGAAGTCACACACTTGCTTACACTGCCCTCGTATAGCCGGAGAAATGCTTAAGTTTACTTTTTTCTCTAGTATTAATTTGATCTCTTCAAACACTATGCAGTGGCTAACAAAAGCAAGAAATCACAGTTTAATCTCTCTGTGTCCTGACTTTCTGCCTGTCTCTGTCTGTCTGTCTCTCTGTCTCTCTCTCCTCTTTGCATTTTAACTGTATAAAATAGCTTATCTTCTTGTGGGCCCAACATCACTCAGCTGTGAAAGGGTGAGGGCTCATGGCCTGACTCCTCATGGAAGATCTATCAGTAGTTCGTGGTGACTGAGCAGGGAAAGGCATTTTCTCCAGCAGTGTAGCCACTGGTAAGTTGTCCGTGCTCCTGAAAACAAACAAAAAAAAAATCCAATTAACTCTCTGGGTCAAGGAGAGAGATGGAGAGATGAGAGGAGAGAGGGGGGGACAGCTGGGAACACAGAGGTCATCAGGATGGAGGGGGACAATAAAGAATAATGGGGATGAAAGGATCAAAATACATTATCTGCGTGTATGAAAATGTCACAATGAAGCCCATTATTATGTATAAGTAACACTGCCAGTTTTTGTAGTTTGCAATAAATAAGTCATAATTTATTTTCTTCAAGCTATGTTTGATTTCGTTAGATAAAAATATGTAGGCATATGTAGCAGGGCAGGGAGTGTGAAGGCTCCCTCGACAGGTGACTAGCGGAAGTCCTGGGTATTCTCTTGGAGTCCACTAACATCTGGGGCTCTTCCTTTTCATTTGCAAAGGCTCCACGTTGTCCCAACTGATTTGCCCAGCCCAGGATCCTTGATGAAGCCTAGCCTTTGGCCTCCTTTAGATGATGGAGAGAAAACTCTTGGGTTCATGAATATCCTAGAAAGTCAGCTCTTTCTTCATGCTCTGGACAGGGCTCCAAGTCCCCTCATGAGGGATGAGCTATCATTCCAAGGGCCTGAAGGCTCTCCCAGACTGGGTCTTGCTTTCTTGGGCGAAGAAGGAAGAGCAGCCAGGGCTCCTCGTTACTCCTAGGGCAACAGGCTTACAGCTTGATGAGGCTGGCAACGTTATCTCACGCAAAGGCTGAATATATGGAACGTCTCCAGTCATTTACTGTATCCAGAAATTGCCAGCAACTGTTGAGTGTGGGGGCTTCCCTGTTTGCCCACAACTGACTGGGGGCTGTAGAGAGCTGCTGCTGGCCAGCAGGACACAAGAGCCTCACACTGGACATCCCTAGCCCAAGGGAAGACCAAAATTCAAAGCTTGAAGCAGTTTCTACTGTGCCACATTCAGTTAAACTATCAAATCCAGTTCACCATGAGTAGATGACGCACTGTAACTTACTGTTAGTGATTATTATTTTATGTGCATGAATGTTTCACCTGCATGTACCTATGTGTGCATATGTGTACCATGTGTGTGTGTAGAACCCACAGAGTAAAGAAGAGGATGTCAGATCTCTGAAACTGAAATTATAGGCTGGGAATCTGTGGTAGTTTGAACGTACTAACCCCCACCATCCCATAGAGAGTGACGCTATTAGGAGGTGTGACTTTGCTGAAGTGGCCATGGCCTTGTTGGAGGAAGGGTGTCACCGAGGGGGCGGGCTTTGAGGTTTCCTATGTTCAGAAAACTGCCCAGTGTCTCGGTTGACTTCCTGTTGCTTGCAAGACGTAGGACTCTCAACTATTTGTTCAGCACCACGTCTACCCGCACACGGCCATGCTACCCACCTGATGATAAAGGAATGGACTTCCGAAACTGTAAGTGAGCCACCACAATTCGATGTTTCCACTTATGAGTTGCTGAGGTCACGGTGTTCCTTCATAGCAATAAAAACCCTAGCTAAGACAGAACTGAACCTGGGTCCTCGGAATGAGAAGCCAGGGCCCTTAACTGTTGCGCCATCTCTCAGTAACATTTTTTTTTATAAGAACAATTGAGTTTACCAAAAGAACTAAAGTTGTTGAAAATACTACCAGTCTTTTGTAGTTTTGGAAACTATTTGAAATGTGTCTTTTAATAGTAGAGAACTAAACCCTCCTGCCTGCTTTGGAAGTTAATCTATTGTGAAGTGCTGGTTGTATTATATTGAGAAACTCGGGCTTCCATAGATAGTAATCAGGAAGGGGGAGTTTTGTTGAGCTTTTTGCTTTTAGGAAGCTGGTGATTGGACCCAGGGCAATGTGTACATCAAACACATATTCTTCCACTAAGCTCCATTCCTGACCCCAGGAAGATTATTTTAGAGGTTGTTTTGTTTTATTTTGAGATAGCATTTTTCTATGTAGCCCTGGCTGTCCTGGAACTCACTCTGTAAACCAAGCTTTCCTGGAACTCACTCTGTAAACCAAGCTTTCCTGGAACTCACAGAGATCCGCCTATCTCTGCCTCCCAAGTGCTGGGATTAAAGGTGTGTGCCATCACTGACCATTGTGAAGATTTTATTTTTTTTTAATTAGCGTGTGTGTGTGCATGCATGCTCGTGTGGTGCACACATGTGGGTGCAGATGCGTTTACCCATGCGTGTGTGCATTTGCCCACATGAAGAGGACAGAAGTCAATGTTGAGTGGTTTTGTTTTGCTTTGTTTTGTTTTAACGATTTCTCTTAATCTCTATTTTGTTGAGATAGGCTCTCTCACTGAACCTGGAGCTCACCATTTTCACTTGGCCAGCCTAATCTATCCACTTGTCTCCATCACCCAACATAGAAGTTCCATAGGGACTAGAGATTTGAACTTGGGTCCTCATGATTGCATGGTAAGCACTTTCCCCATTGAGCCATGTCTCCGGCCCTGCTCTAGAAGTCTTTAAAGATGACTGTGGATACTCTGTGTGTGCCAAAGCTCAATAGTGACTGGATCTTAGACATTAGCTGTAACATAAAGTCTGGGAGGATGTGCTTTCCAAACAGCTACAGTAAGATCTGTTTGTCAACCTCACACTTTACATGGATCTCTGCCTGCTTGTGATTTCTAAACTTCACATATTGATCATTTAGAAAATATTGGTTCACTGAGTCTTGTAGACCTTCCAAATGTTGACATGCTTCATTACAGAATTTTTTTTAAATTCCTTGACATCACAACCCATCACAAAGTATTGGGAAGCTGTTGGTCTCATAGCAGCAAATATAAAGTTTTTCCAGATCCTAATTTGCCCTTGAAATACTGCATTTTGTAGTTGGCAAAAATGTTGTCAGTTATTTTCTTTGGAGTGTGGGCTCATTGAATTTATTTTCAAGACAGTATCTGCCAAAATACCCAACTCAGAATAACTATACTTTGCCTTCCCAGTAAAACATTGATTCCATAAAAGAACAGAATGTCTAACTTGTCTCCCCAATCAAACAGTCCATATGAGGCCCTCCTTCTCCAGAAGACAACTCTGGTAGTTTTGCATGCAGCAGAACATAGCTTTGCGTGTGGGTCGGGGACATAACTTGGCTGGCAGAACACAGTCCGCCAGGCATGAAGCCCTGGGTTTGTTTCTCAGCGTTTCATAAACCAGGTGTTAGGTTTTCCACAGCTGTTGACAAAGCACCATGACCAAGATCCCTTATAAATGAAGGCATTTAATCGGGTTTACAATTTCAGAGGGCAGGTGTCTGTGATGACAGAGTAAAGGCAACAGGAACAGCTGAGAGCTCACATCTGGTCAGTAAATAAGAACTAGAGGAAGCGTTGGGGAATGGTATGGGCTTTCAAACTCCAAAGCCCACCCTCGTGACACACCCTCCAGCAAAGGCCACACCTCCAAATCCTTCCCCCACAGTTCCACCAACAGGGGACCAAGTAGTCAAACATATAAATTTATGGGGGGTGATTCTCATTCAAACCATTCCACAGAGCATGTAATCTCAGCACTCAAGAGGTGGAGGCAGGAGGATGAAAAGTTCCAGGTCATCCTTGGTTAATAGGAAGTCTGAAGACAGCCTGGACTACTTGATATTCTCTCTCTCTCTCTCTCTCTCTCTCTCTCTCTCACACACACACACACACACACACACACACCACTACACCATACACACATACCACACACACGTAAAATGAATTGTTGATGTGTTTCTGCCAGGTTGTCACAATGGGTCAAAATATTTAACAACCATTTAATTGATGGTCAATTTTGGGGGGTTGGGAGGATTTGAGACAGAGTCTCTCTACACAGCCCTGGCTGTCCTGAAACTCACTCTGTTATCAGGCTGGCCTGAAACTAACAGAGATCCTCCTACCTCTGGCTCTTGAGTGCTGGGATTAAAGGCATGCTTCATTCTGCCCAGCGATGGTCAATTTTTTAATTAAGTTATTTTTACTGCTTCTGTGGGGCATTTTTAAGTAAAACTGGGTGGTTGCATGTGACAGCAGTAGAAACCCTATCAATACTGCCAGCCAGCACTTCTGGTGGCACTGCCCTTTTCACGCTAAGTCTCCAGCTGTGTTCCTGACCTTTGCATCTTCACATAGTAAAAGGGGGAGAATAATGTCTTTGGTGTTTTACAAAAATACCCATGACTTTTTAGGTACCCTGGAAAACCTCGGTAACCCCCAACATTCAGTAGCCAGCTGTTTGAAAATCATTGATATGTTTACACTTTTAAACTAAGTCCCATTTCATGATTTAGGGTTCCCTTTCTACCTTCAACAAAGGATCTTGCCTTGTCAATATGGGTATGCATTTATTTTTTTAAATTGCATTCATTTGTTTATTTTATGTGTGTGTGTGTTTGGGCACACATGTGCTATATATCACATGTGTGGAGGTCAGAGGACAACTTGTGGGAAGTAAGTTCTCTCCTTCCACTGTGTGGGTCCAAAGGGTTGAACTTTGCTTGTCAGACATGGCAGCAAGTGACCTTTATCCACAGAGCCCTTTCCCTGGCCCATGAGGTCACTTCCTGGCACTGAGTAGAAGATCTCAGATGATAAAATCTCACCCTCCCACATCAAGCTGACCTACCTTTGGCCCCTTCATTTCCAAGCTCCAGCGGCCCCCACTGCCTCTGAACTGCCTTCAGATCCCTTCACTACCCTCTGCACCAAGGAATTCTGGAGGATCATTGTTATGTGTGCATCTCCACTCCACTCCCGATCATCATTCCAGTCTCAGCTTTCTCACAGACATCATGGACCCTCCAAGGGGAAGCCACATCTTTCAAGACTTCTGTAACATTCAGAGTCCCATGCCAGAGAGCATTTAGGCCAAGCTGTGCTACCAGCTCCACACTGCTAGACTCCTTCTGTCCCGCACCGCCCGTCCACTCCATCCACAGGGACAGACGCTTGTTTGACCCCCAGCCATTTGAGGCTCCCTCTCAGTAGCAGGCTTCACAGATGCAAACTGGATAGCCATAGAAACTGGTCATTGCCTCTTAAAGCTGCTGTCCCAAAGGGTCAATGGCCACCTCTGGTCACATTTCGTAGGTCAATACAGATCCTATGAGCAGAGATGTGCTTTGCTACCAAGGGCCAAAGAGGAAGAAAAGGTTTTTTCAGGGCATTATGGTGTGTGTTGGGGTTGGAGGCATTTGCAGAGTGTGGCCTGCATGTGGTCAGAGGACAATTTAAAGGAGTCAGTTCTTCCTTCCACCATGCGGGTTCTGGGGCTTAAAGCCGGGTCATCAAGCTTGGCAGCAAGCACTTCCAGCTGATGAGCCATCCCTGAAGCCCAATTACTACTGGGACAAAGTACACGGCAAAAGCAGCTTCAGGAAGGAAGGGCTTATTTTGGCTCACAGTTCCCAGGAACGTAGTCCATCATGGCGAGGACAGGATTCAAGGCTGCTGGTCACACACTTGGAAAACAGGATAATGAATATGGGTGCTCGGTTCACTCTCTCCTCTATATTCAGCCCACGAAATGATACTGCCCACATTTGGGATGGGTTTCCCTCCTTGATTAGACCAATTTAGATAATCCGTCTCACGTATGCCCAGAGACTTGTTTCTGTGGCTATTCTAAATGTCATCAAGTTGACGATCAAGACGAACCGTGACAAGCAGGACCTTATTTAGCTCAGGCTGTGTTGAACTCACTCTGGAGGTGTCTGTATTTGCTTTCTATTGCTGTGATAAAACACCATGACCTAAAGCAACCTGAGGAGGAAAGGGATTATTTCTCCTTACAACTCTCACCTCACACTCCACCACAGGGGGAAGTCTGGGCAGGAGGTGGAGGCGGGAACTGAAGCCAAAGCCTTGGAGGAATGACATTTACTGACTTGTTCTCCAAGACTCACTCAGCTTGCTTTCTCATAGAACCCAGGACCACCTCCCCAGAGGTGGCACTGCAAGAAGAAAATGCCCCACAGACATGCCCACCAGCCAACCCGATGGAGGCCATTCCTCACATGTCAAATCGACAAAACAACAACAACAACAAAAGAAACAAAAACAAACAAACAAACAAAACACCTAACCAGCACAGTGGCCAAGGATGACTGTCTTAGTTGGGGTTTCTATTACAACAATAAACCACTGTGAACAAAGCAACCTGGGGAGGAAAGGGTTCAGCTTACACTCCCACAGCACTGTGCATCGTCAAAGGAAGTCAGGACAGGAACTCAAACAGGGCAGGAACCCAGAGGCGGGAGCTGATGCAGAGGTCATAGAGGGGTGCTGCTTGCTGGCTTGCTCCTCATGTCTTGCTCAGTCTGTTTTCTTATAGAACCCAGCACCACCAGCTCAGGGATAGATCCAAACAATGAGCTGGGCCCTCTCACATCAATCACTCATAAAGAAAGTGCCTTACAATCTTGCCTACAGCCTGATTTTACAAAAGCATTTCTTTCTTTTTTTTCTTTTTTTCTTTTTTTCTTTTTTTTCCAAAATAGGGTTTCTCTCTGTAGCCTTGGCTGTCCTGGAACTCACTCTCTAGACCAGGCTGGCCTTGAACTCACAGAGATCCTCCTGCCTCTACCTCCTGAGTGCAGGGATTAAAGGCATGAGCCACCATCACCTGGCTGGCATTTCTCAATTAAGTTTCCCTCCTCTCAGATGGCTTTGGCTTGTGTCAAATTGGCACAAAACTGTCCAGCACAATGACCTTGATTTTCTTATTCTCCTGCCTCCACCTTGGAGTGCTGGGAGTATGAATGTGGAGCATCATATCTGGGCTTCATGTATGCTAGGTCAAACATACTATCAACTGTATCAAGCAAACCAATCAGTCAGACACAGATACTAGCACACACGCATGCACAAACACAACTCAGCTTACATACTCTGCTCCTGCTCCCCAAGCAGGAATCTTTTCTACTGATTCTAACACCCTTCCAAAGGCTTTGAATATTTTCTTCATTATCTCTGCTCCCTTGTGATAGTCACTGACAACATGTGACCATTGAGTGGTGCTCAGCAAACGAGGCATTAAATAAGATTCTCCTGGGCCAGCTCTCTGCTGGGGAGTCAGAGTCCATGGCAGACAAGTAAACACTGACTGTCAAAGTGATTCAGATACATACAGTGTGAGGAAGGTCAGTGGAGACAGCCCCAAAAGATTCCAGAAGCCAAAAATCCCCCACGCAGCAGCACCCAGCCAGCTTCGTCAGGCGCTGTGCACTCCCAACACTGAATCCCACTCATTGGCTCTGTGACCTTGGACAAGTCCTGTCCCCAGCGTGGCCTTCAGCATGTTCACTTGCAAAGATGGATGATGTGAGTGGAAATTTCCCGAACAGTGGTTGGCTGGGCAGTGTCTTTGGGCAGTGTCTCTGCATCCTGGACCAGAGCCTGGGGCTGACTCACAGCATCCTTCTTGACTGCACAGGGTCAAAGCATTGTTTGTCTTAGTGTCTGAGCTCATTCCTGACATCGCAGACACAGACTGCCATGGGCCAAGGGCTGGTGCTTCCCCTGCCCTATATTTCCTGTCCTTCCTCCCCTCACCCCAGGGGCTTGTGGGAATGACTTTAAAACACAAGTTGAAGGCCAGTGAGGGCAATTTCCCAAGGCAGAGTCCAGGGTTCCCATGAAGCCCCTCCTGCTCCCTTCCCAGGGACCATCTCATGTCATGGCTCAAACTAAGCACTCCCTTGTGGACCCCGGGAGCTCCATCAGAGGAAGGCAGACATTTCCCACCTGCTCTTCTTGCCCTGGTCTCTCTCTGCACTTCTTACCCATCTGACATCTGGTGTTTCACCCATCCTGTCCCAGCTTACTCTAACCTATTCTTACCACAGAATGCTCTCCCCTGAGTGTGCTCTCCTGTGCGAAATATTCTCCTCTCTTCCTCTGTCTGTCTAAGGGCATCTCAGGCACCACCAGGCCACCTCACGCCTTTCCTCAGGCACTGCAGCCACACAATCAGAATACACACAGTGGTAAGAAGGAGTGCTGATCACCCCTGTGGAATTCACATCCCCTGTTCCCAAAAGTCTCTCTCTCTCTCTCTCTCTCTCTCTCTCTCTCTCTCTCTCTCTCTCTCTCTCTCTCTCTCTCTCTCTCTCTCTCTCTCCCCCGCCTGTGTGTATGTGTGTGAGTGTGTGTGTGTGTCTGTGTGAGTAAGCACATGTACGCCATGCATGCCTGTGGAGGCCAGCAGATAACCTTGGGTGTCAATCCTCAGTTCTACTTTGCTTGATACAGACAGTCTTGTTCACTGCCGGGTACATCAGGTAAGCTAGCTGGCCAATGACTTCTTCTTTCTGGGAATTCTCCTGTCTCCACCTCCCATCTTGCAGTGCTGGGATCTAAAAGGTATTTTTTTTTTCACCATGCCCGGATGTATATGGGCCCTTGGGTGCTCACACTTCAAGCGACAAGAACTTTGCTCACTGAGCCATCTCCAGAGCCCACACATGGCTTTGGTCACAGTGACTTGATTTCCCCATCTGTGGGAGAATGCTGACAATCACTGAGCGGAGTGACTGAGAGATAAGATACAACAATACACAGCATGTGTGTGTGTGTGGGGGGGGTGTATGTGTGGGTGTGTGGGTGTGTGTGCGAGAGAGAGAGAGAGAGGGAGAGAGAGAGAGAGAGAGAGAGATATTTGGGGAATTTCTCCACTGAATCCTCTATGGACCCCTCCAGCAGGTGTGAATGTACTGAGCCTCCCGGGCTCTGAGGGAACAATGAAACACAGAGCCTAGAACTCCATCCGTGCCTCAAGGAGCCCTCTTTCAGTAAAGGAGAGAAAAGGACAAGGCGATGTTTAGACGCTATGGGACGTGAACACACAGAGCTGTGTCTACGTAGCATGAACGAGGGCACCACACAAACCCAGTCCTAAACTCTGGGAGGATAGGGACCTCCCTGGATGGTGGCACCAGCTGAGGACCAGTTGCTCAAACACTCAAGATTCAGGGGGATTTAACATTCAAACCATAACAGTGCCATACCTGGGCCTGCTACGGGATCTTCTCCATCCTGGGTCTTGCTCCATGCTGTCTTCTCAGCTACCCAGGGTGTGGGAGGGGCCGTGAGCCTGGCTGTGAACTATGCTGCCTCCAGGGTGCCCAGAGGCCTCCTAAGGTCTAGCTTCCTGCGCAGGACACTGTGCCAGGGGCAGCAGCCTGTCTTTTATTTTGGAGGGGATATCTCAGCACACCTCCTCAGTGCCAAACCTTCCAGGCTTCACTGAGTGTCTGGTCCCTGAACTTGGTAGTTCCCAGGATGCGCACGACTCACTGAAGCCTCTGGTCCTCCTGCCTCTGACCTCCCCTGCCCAATCAGCCTGGTGCTGCCCATGGACTGGAGCCACATGCAATGACTGCCGCATGGTCACCTGCTGGCTGCATGATGGTGGCGGAAGAGAGCGTTGCAGTCCTGGGCAGCATCGCGATACATTCTGTCTGGCCACCTCTATAGGAGTTATTGGTCCACAGCTTCATCTTCATGTGACTGAGATAGAAAAAGAACTCATTCACTAATTAGTGTCTGGTACTTGAACCTGAGTTTTATTAGTCTTCTCTAACAGTGACCCTGAAAGGCTTGTGGGATCGGGGAAGTGGTGATTTGAGAATGATAATGAGATACATCACTGGGGAGTGGTGAACTTATTAGAAAAGTTACTAACACTGTAGACAGACAGACAGACAGACAGACAGACAGACAGACAGAGAGTTCAGGCCCCGGTACTAGAGCCAGGCATTGCGATGGGATCTCTGAAGAGATGAATAGGAGCCCCTGTGGCAGGATGGGGGATGTTCCACAGAAATATCCAGACCCTCTGATTTCCAGGCCAGAGGCAGGGAAGTGGGTGGGGAGCAGGATGTGTGGCCAATCTGTCCTTTGATGCAAGCTCACTTCCCAGGTGAGAGATGAGGACCCTAGGATGCTGTTTACTGGGCACTGCTCAGTAGGGTGCCTCTGTGTTCTATGAAAAGGAGGCTACTTTCTGGACTGGGACATTGCTTTCTTACAGACGGCACACTGGGTCCATACTTTGGTGGGTTACTACTCTGTCCTTGGAAGTTTGCAAGGCCCAGTCTCCTGCCCCAAGGTAGGACCCAGGGCCCTCAGGCTCACACTCTGTGACTGGAGTTGTTAGGGTCAGAGCCCTGGTAACAATTAAGGCTCAGCCATCGGACCCCAACACGGTTCAAGAGCTAAGTACTAGAAACGGGCAGAAAAGGAGATTAACTCCACCTGCCTGTGGTGGTTTGGATAGGTATGGTCCCCAAAGACTTATGTGTTTGAATGCTTGGCCCAGAGGGAGTGGCACTATTAGGATGGTGGCCTTGTTGGAGTGGGTGTGGCTTTGTTGGAGGAAATATGTCATTGTGGGGGTGGGCTTTGAGGTGATATATGCTCAAGCTATACCCAGTGGGACACAGTCTCCTTCTGTTGCCTGCGGATCAAGATATACAACTCTCAGCTCCTTCTCCAGCATCATGTCTACCTGCGTGCGTGCGTGCGTGCGTGCCACCCTGTGTGTATGCGTGTGTGCATGTATGCCACCCTGTGTATGTGCGTGTGTGCCACTATGTCCCACCATGAGGACAGTGGACTAAACCTCTGAATCTGTAAGCCAGCCCCAATTAAATGTTTCCCTTATAAGAGTTGCTGTGGTTGTTATGATTTATGGCATGGGTGACTCTGGAAGTTCCCGCAGCAGGAGGGAGAGGGACAGATACGCCATGCAGAGAGAGCCTGGGTATGGAGAGTTTATCTAGTGGGTATTGGGAGGGTATAAGGGTAGGGGGCATGGGGGGAAAGAGAAAGAGAAAGAGAGACAGAGACAGAGGGGGGAAGAAGAGGGGGAAGGGAGGCAGAGGCTGCCTCTTCAGAACAAGAGAGAGGGGGGGGGGACAGGCTTGCCTGGGTGCGAAGGGGGAGATTGGGAGTAGGCAGAGCTTGTCTCTTAAAGGGACAGGGTATCCAGGTGACAGGGCAGGCCATCATAATTATAATTATAACAGTGGTCATGGTGTCTCTTCACAGCATATGTTACATTGTAACAACCATCTTACTCCTAGGCGGTCTGGAGCTTCTCCTGCTAAAGGATGTCATACCCAGAAAGGCCAGCGGGTGGTGCTGTCTCAGAACAAATCTTTCCACTTGTTTCTCTGCACAGGTTTTCCTAGGGGTGGATTTGTGGTGAATTTGGGAGGAAGGGAAGCACAGCGGGCAGACAGAAGTTCTAGGGAGCATAGGCCCCCTCCTTTTTCAGAGGGAGTTACTGAGATCAAGAAGTGCACACTTCTTCCTACCAGCAGTGACAGCCAGGGCTCAAACCCAGCAAAATGCTCCTTCCAGATGCTGTCCATACTCCTAGTCTTCCTTCAGGCTTCCCAGGTGTGGAAAGGTGTGGAATACACAGATGAACAGGGCTGCCCATTTGGAATAATCTGCTTCCCAGAGCAACCGAACTGGGCCTGGATGGAGAATCAATTTTCAGACTCCCGTGTAGAGGGGCTCAGACTGCCTGCCCCTTGGTGACTATTTTAGTCAGGGTTACTATTGCTCTGATGAAACACCACGATCAGAAGCAATCTGGGGAGGAAAGGGTTTATTTTGCCCACAGTTCTCTGTAACAGTTCATCATCAAAAGCAGTGAGGGCAGGAGCTCAAACAGGGCAGGAACCTGGAGACAGGAGCTGATGCAGAGACCATGAAGGGGTGCTGCTTACTGGCTTGTTCCCCATGGCTTGCTCAGCCTGCTTTCTTACAGAGCTCAGGACCACCAGCCAAGGACGGCACCACTCAGTGGGCTGAGCCCTCCCACATTGATCACTAATTAAGTAAATGCCTTACGGGCATGCCTGCTGCCCGGTCTTAGGGAGGTTGGCTAAAGTCCAAAGGGACCTTAGTCATCAGCTTGACCTAGCTCTCTTCTCACAGATGGGGTCCTGGGGTCTCAGGGACGTCATTTGATCAACCACTGCAGAAACCAGAGGCTGCTCCAGCGATGGGCCAAGGTCTTCTGCCTCCTAGATTAATGTCCTCCCAGCTTCTTTTGGTTCAAATGGGAAAGATAAAAGTACCCAGGAGCCGGGCAGTGGCAGCACACACCTTTGATCCCAGCATTTGGGAGGCAGAGGCAGGTAGATCTCTATGTTAGAGGCCAGCCTGATCTACAGAGCAAGTTCCAGGACAGCCAGGGCTACATAGAAAAACCCTGTCTCAAAAAAAAAAAAAATTTTTTTTTAAAAAGTACCCAGGAAAAAGTTTGGCCCAGATGTCTTCCTGCTCTGTTCTCCCCACCTAGGCCACCCTTGCTCTCTTTTGTTCTGATGCTTAACCCATGACCCTGACCACAACAGTCACACAAAACAAACTTTTCATCTCCTGCTGTTGGAATTTGGACAGAAGACATCCATTTGCGTTAAACATGGACACAATCTAGAAAGGGTACAGAGCTCTCAGGACAGAAATGGCCATAGGAGGGATGGGGGGCAGGGCACTGTTGCTGAGCAACCAACTTCTTCTGTTGCCTCAGTGACAGCCACATGCAAAGTGTGCCTATGAGCTCCAGTCTTGGCAGCACCAGCTGGCTGGGTCCCCCTCCCCCATTTCACATGGCCTCTTACACATATGGGAAGCCCCCAAGCAAGGCTAAGACCCTTTCCCACCTCACCTCCTGCCTTCTGCACGGAATCACTCGCTTTGGCTGTCCAGGTGGTCAGCTTGCCTCCAGACTCCTGTTCAAGCACTCACTCACTCAACAAACATGCAGCCTATGGTGCTTCCACGGTGAGCACTCTGCCAGGCCCCAGGACACAGGACAAGCAAGTAGGGCCACACAGTCCCAAGCAGTGAGGAACAGGGGAGTCAGACATGTAACCGGATCACGAATATGTCTGATCAGTAGTAATGCCAGAGAACCATGGAGACACAGAACGGTACCGCCTCCATATCTGAGGGCGGAAAGGGGGAAGGGGTGGGCTGAGTAATGAACTCCCAAGATGCCATGCTCTCCTCTCCAGAACTTGAGCAGTACCCGTGAAGGCAAAGGAACAGTACAGCTATGACTACGTTAGGGACCGTATGACGGGGAGTTATCAGAGCCTCTTGGTGGCCCTGAATGTAACCATGGGTCTTCTAAGAAAGAGAGAGAAGAAAGAGGGGGGGGGGTCGATGGCAGAAGCCAGAGGTAGGGGACCTGTGAGGCGGGCCACAAAGCGAGGCGTGGGTGCGGTCCCCGCTCCATACCATTCATTTTGGACTTCTGACCTCCACAGCTGTGAAGGAACACATTGGTCTCGTTTCAAACAATCAAATTTGTGGTCAGAGTGGCCACAGGAGCCTAATGGGGGTTGGGAGGTTTCCTGGAGGAGGCGATGTCCAGCAGAACTCTAACGAATTAAGAATGAGTCCCTCAAAGGACAGAGGAACCCACTCGGACAAAGGCGAGAGTGCCCTGGTCCGGGTCCCGCTGTGCTTTAGCGAGTGGTGAGGGAGAGGCAGCGAGGGGAGGGAGAAGCTGATGACGATGAGGAAGGAGTCAGCGGCCTCATCACACCTGGGATCCCCGGGAAGTAACAGGGAGCCACTGAAGCTCATAGGGAGGAGGCCGAGTCACACTGCACTACCTGGGAGGTCACGGGCTTCGGCAGAAAGGAGTGTGGAAGCAGTATAGTCCAGGTGGGAGATGAATGAGAGCAGCAGTGACGGGAAGGAGGGGTGGAGGAGCTCAGGGGTGGGCAAGTCTGGGGTGAACTCAGGTTTAGCACCATCCTACTGTGAGAAAGACAAAGAGCAGGAAATTGGTGGGTTGCTCTTGCCAGTAGATGGCGCCATTGGTCTATGTGGGGAGCTGAGGGGGCGGTAGGGCGCCGGAAATCTGAGACAACTGTAGGAAGGAACCCAGTGTTCTGAGTAAAACCTCCTAGGAGGTGAGAAATAGTTACCCGGAGATAAAGGATGCTCCCCCAGAGAGCCTGGGGCTGCCAGGGTCCGGCTTAGTGTCCTCAGGAACACACCAGCCCAGTCCCCCATTCCTGCAGTCCCAGCCAGAAGAAGGAAGCAGATACCCACAGAAGCCTCATCTCTGAAGCTTGGGCACTGGGCCAGGCCCTAGCAACAGCTGTGTTCTTAATTCCTCAATTCCATTTTTTAAAAACATAGGCAGGATCCACTCTGCCCTGGGGGCAAGGAAGCTGTAGATCTGTTGTCTCTCCCATCTTCCAGTTGCCCCAGTATCCAGAAGAGCTGGCAGCGACTGTGCGGCCCGAAAACAACCAAAATACAGGTGGAGAAAAAGTCAAAGAAAGAAATGACAATTACCTGCAAGCACCCCCACATCCAACTATGGGGGTACACTTGTGAAATGCTGGGGTGTGGACTGGCAAACGGGAGAGTAACTTTAATATCACCCTAAAAAAATACTCCTCTCGGGTATGGAGGCACACACACCTGTAAGTCTAGCACAGTGGGAGGCAGGGGCCAGCCTGGTCTACGAAGTGAATTCTAGGCTATCCAGAGTATATAGTAAGACCCTGTCCCAAATATATTAAGTAAATAAATAAAATGTACTCCTTTTACTCGGCCATTTCAGTTTTTAAGACATAACCTAAAGAAATAGCGGAAGTGTGAACTGAGGTGTCAGTGTGAACTGAGGTATCAGTGTGAACTGAGGTGTCAGCGTGGGGAGATGTGTTTGGTGGCAGAGTTCGTAGTCGCCCACACGGAAACAACCTATTTAATAACAGGGTGATAATGGGGGTGATTATAGCTGCTTAGAGAAAAGACTATCAAGAGCCCCAGAAAGAGATGTTTAGGTGGGCATGGCGGTGCCCAGCTGGAATCCCAGCACTTAGGAAGCAGAGGCAGGAGGATTGAGTGTTGGAAGTTATCCTTACCTAAAGAGCGAATGTGAAAGCAGCCGAGACTATATGTGACCTTATTTCAACAAACGGGATATATCTGGGGAACCCCTCGTATATACACGAGGATATAGTCACAATCTTACATGCTTACATCCCACAAAGTTGTTTGTGAGGTGCAATTCAACTCTGATAAATGTAACAAAAACAAGAGAAACAAATGGGGTGTCTAGATGGTTCCCCAGATAAGTGCACTTCCAGGCCGGCCTGAGGACCTGAGCTCTGGGTAAGGAGAACGCCCACTAAAGCACGTTGACCTTTGACCTCCAAAATGTGTGATGTGAGCCAGGACCCCAATAAATAAATATAAAACATTACAAAGAAACAAAGTCAAGACACAAAAAGAAAGCTCAGTTGGCTACCATTTCAGGGCTTTGGTGTCCTTGGTTTTGGTTTTTTTTTATTGTTGTTGTTCTTGTTGCTGCTTTTGTTCCTTTATAGTTTTCTGAATTTTACCACATTTTGTACACCAAGCAGACACTACTTCAACATATAGTAAAAAAAATTTGGCTAACCAAAATATCCATTTTGAAGTCAGACACCGCCCAGTAAAAGGCAGCACTAGGACCTGACGCCAGGCCTAACTCCAAAATGCAGCACGCAGCCCGAGAGAGGACCCCCCAGTGACAGGACTGGGTTGTCCAATGGGGACCTCCCAGGACCTCCCTGGTGGTGGACAGAGACCTGAGGGGTGGGCAGCATTCTCCACACTGTCTCCACACTGTCCAGTCTAGAGCAGACGCAGCTCTTTCCCTTTTGCTGCGAGGGAGTCTGACCTCTCCACGGGCTTGAGGCCCAGTCTCACCATCTCTGAAGACCGTCTCCAGAGGGTCTCCAATGACACCGTGTTGAGGGCACCAGGGCAGAGAGGCGCAGCTGTGCCAGGGGAGCTCAGGGGCCCTCCTTTGGGGGGTTACAGGCCATGCCCCTTGGCCAATCACCCTGGGCCATCTGCCTGATTCTCAAGCCTTGGTCCATGTCAGTGACAGAGAGGTCTGTGGCCACCCAGCTTAGTCGTCAGAACACCCTGAGAACGCTGTGGGGCAGAAAGTTACCTTCAGAACAGACCCTCAGCCCTGCGGGTGGGACCTGTCTCTCAGACACAGGTAGACTCCATCAGGTGACTCTCACACTGGTCACTTCAGCCCTGCCATCTCCTCCCCTGGACTCCGGGGGAGGGGATGTGATCAAACTCTCTGCCCCACACAGCTGAGCAGTAGGACTGCTGATGGGGGCAGCCTGTCCCTGGACCTCTGTCCCTGAGATGATCCGTGAGGACACGGCCCCTGCTGCCACTTACTTCCTCTCCCCTTATCTCTCGCCTTCAGTTTTGCTAGATAAACACCACCTCAGCACGGGTTTTGTCCAGAGGGTCCCCTCAAGGAAAAAAATCTCCCTGCAGCAGATTTGCCCAGGGCAGGAAGAGCCGCAGCCTGGTTCCAGAATTAGAAACCAACCCTGAAGGCTTTTGCTTTGAAAATCCTAGAGATTTCTCGCAGTGCCATTAGAGACCCCGGCAGCGTCTGGGTGATTTGGAGTGCATCAGCAGATTCCAAGACCAGCCCCTGGCCTACCATATACCCACATACTCCTGTGGGTAAAGACACGGGGGTCAGGATCTGCAACACCAGCCAAGACACACTAGAGGAGCTGAAGGGACATAAGAGAAATCCTTGGTTACAAGCGGTAGGATGCTCCCAAGGTCATTTATGTCTAATTCCTTTCCTCAGTTTCCAGTTCCTGCAGTGACCTTTCAGGGTCTCATAGGGAACAGCAATTTGGGGACAGCTCTCCACCCGCTTCACAAGACCTGCGACTCTGGAGTTGCAATTCCAAGAAGAGGCCACCAGAGGGCGCGCCGACCATATTCTTCTAGATTCGGCGTCATCTGTCCAGCACTAGAACCCACACATGCCCAGGGGACTGTGGATTTCCCGTCTGGAAGTGAGGGTACCAACTGAGATGCTGAGTCAGGGTTTGGAATGCAAAAGGCTTATGATCGGCCCCACTCAGAAAACTGAAGCCTCAGCTATTTGCCAGCCTTCCAAACCACCTGGAGACTCCGGAGTCGGGGTGTGAAAGGCAAGAGATAGGGGCCCCTATAGGCCTCTGTAACAACCCCAAGTCCTCTTTAGATGGGAGATAGCAAGGTGTGGAAGAAAGATCCTCTGCAAGATCATTGTCCTCCTCTCTTGCTGGCTTATTGTAACCTCTCGGAGGATCAGTTCAAGACCTGCAGGGCAGGGTGGCCCTGGGAATCCTGTGGGGGAGCTCAGGAGCCACTTAGTAAGAAGATATGGGATCTTCTGGTTCCCAGTGGCACCATGGGGCATAACTCCTCACCAGCCCTCAGGAATGGTGTCCATGACAGGACCACAGAGGAGCATTTACCGAAGGGAACCCCGAAGTCCTGTGGTTTAGTTCCTCTCACAGCCCTCAGCAGAGACCTTCCTCTCAGTGCTAGCTGGGTCTCAGGAAAGGCAACTGGAGAGCCCTACTTCAGAGCTACCATCTGAGAGAATCCTGGGAGATAAGGCGGGGTAGGCGGGGCAGAACTTGGAAGTGAAAGGGAGCAGGGTGAGAGCCACGTATGCCACATGCTCGGTCCTCTCTCCCCATTCTTCTCAGGCACCGTGATGCCCATCTGCCGTTCTGGAATACACGGGCAGTGCCTACAGTCTCCCAAGCCCAGATGGCCGCCTTCTGTAGGCATGTGCGAGGGGCCATGTGTCTGAGTGGAGCGTTCTTCTGTGGGTTTGAGGGCGTGAAACAGGCCCTAGCCACCAGTGCATTGGATGGGCCTGTTTGTACCTGGGAATGTCTGTCTAGAAAGATGTGCAGGCGTGAACATATGTGTGTGCATGTGCACATGAATGTGGGTGGCTGGGGAGCTTGTGGTTGTATTGCCTCACAGGCCTGTGCCCCCTCCTCAACCACAAAGGCAGCACTAACTAACTAGGTGCCCAGGCTCAGGGCCCAGGAGAAAGGCCCAACTGTTTCTCCTGCCTACCCTTTTCCATGCCCCGCGTCTATCAGGACGATCTGAGAAAAACTGGCAAGTTGATACCCAGGACTATGCAAAGGGGGGGGGGCTTCAGATGTTGGGCACTAAGTGGATTATGGAGTGGGGGTGGGGGCACAGGCACCTAATGGACCCAGAAAGGAAAAGGAGCCCAGGGTGCAAAGGCTGACTAGCTCCATTAACTTCTACGACAAGGCTGATCTGCCCTTTCCCGACCCTTCTGCAGAGTCTGGGGTTCCCAGGGCAAGGATTTGAACCCCTTGAATGAGTTTCTATCCCCTTAAAGAATGCAGTGCCAGCCGGGCAGTGGTGGCGCACGCCTTTAATCCCAGCACTTGGGAGGCAGAGGCAGGTGGATCTCAGTGAGTTCCCAGGGCAGCTAGGAGAACTGTTACACAGAGAAACGCTGTGTGGAAAAAACAAAAACAGAACAAAACAAACAACAAACAAACAAAGAGAATGCAGTGCCTAGAGAAAGAAGGCTCAGACTGAGAGCACTCTCCTCTCTTCCTAAGAACCCGAGTTTGGGTCCCAGAACCCATGCCGGGTTGCTCACAACCACGTCTCACTAGCGCCAATGGATTCCAGCGCCCTCTTCTGGCCTCTGAGTATACTGCATGTCTATAGTAAAGGCATTCACACACACACACTAAACATAAAAATAAATAAATTGACTCGATATTTTTATGGGTATAGGTTCCCAGATAAAAAAATTTGGATTTCGGATTGTAAGAATTCTAACATAAATGAACGCCATGTGTTTTACAGAAAGTACTTGTATGAAGTATTTTGTCACTGTTCCTTGAAAGTCAAGTATAACTAAGCAGACTACATTTTTTATTTGCTAAATCTGGTAAGCGTCTACTGAAGCCCGCCACAAACACAAATAGGATAACACGAAAAGATAGGGAAAATATTCCTCAGGCTAGAGAGATGGCTCAGCGGTTAAAAGCACTGGCTACTCTCCCAAGATCCTGAGTTCAATTCCCAGCAACCACATGGTGGCTCACAACCATCTATAATGAGAGCTGGTGCCCTCTTCCCGCCTACAGGTACACATGTAGGCAGAACACTGTATACATAATAAATAAATAAATCTTAAGAAATACGTATTCCTCTTAAATAACAACCAATATTTTAAAGACATTGAATTAACAATTGTTACAGAGACAAAAAGAGTATTATGTATTGATAAAAAGGTCAATATATCCAGATATAATAACTGTGAATATACAAATGCCTAATAACAGAGCCCCCAAAATATATAAAGCAAATATTGACAAAGCCTAAGGCAATTCCACAATAGTTAGAAATATTGATGTCTCGTCTTCAATACTGCAAAGACTAGCTAGATGGAAGGTCAGAACAGAGATAGGGGACCCAAACAACACCCACAAAACAAGCAGACTGGCTGTGGTATGAGCATTCCAATCCGTGTTCACTGAAACTTAATCTCCATTGTGAGATACCAATTAAGAGGGGAGAGCCCCAATTCCTCTGTGATTTTTGGAGGTGAGACCTGTAGGGATGATAAGGATGATAATGGAGCCCTACAGCAAGAGCATCTGTCCAAGGGGAACATGGCCATATAAAAAAGGACATTCAGCTCCTCTCAGTGGGTGGCATCCCACAGTGCTTTGTGACTGGCAGGGCCCTCACCA
Source organism: Arvicola amphibius (assembly GCF_903992535.2). Taxonomy (NCBI): domain Eukaryota; kingdom Metazoa; phylum Chordata; class Mammalia; order Rodentia; family Cricetidae; genus Arvicola; species Arvicola amphibius. The sequence goes on along the minus strand of NC_052049.1, from coordinate 130,942,906 downwards.
GATACCGCCGTTCTAAGGCATGAACCCGATAAGCCTCTTCTGTTCATAAACTGCCCAGTTTGTAGTATTCAGTTACAGCAATAGCAAACAGACTGTTACAGACACGGGTAGAAAGCACCACCCAGCACCAGCAGAATCCAGCTTTCCTCCACTACACATGAGCAGTCTCCAGAGTCATTAGACAACAAGACAAAGCTTGGTACATTTTAAAGACTGAAATCATAGCCGGGTGGTGGGGGTGCACGCCTTTAATACCAGCACTCAGGAGGCAGATGCAGGTGGATCTCTGTGAGTTCAAGGCCAACCTGGTCCTCAGAGCAAGTTCCAGAACAGGCTCCAGAACTACAGAGAAACTCTGCCTTGAATAAAAAGAAAATTGAAATCACCCCAAAGCACATTCTCTCTACAGTAGACTACAACTAGGAACAACAATAGAAAAAAAAAACTGGATAATTCACAAATATGTGGAAATTTTAAAAACGCATTCCCCAATGTGTTAATGAAAAAAAATCACCAGAAAAATGGGAGGGGGGTTAAAATGCTTGGAGAGAAAGCAAAACCACAGCATATTAAAATTTCTAGGATCCGACAGGAACTGTCTCCTTAGAGGGGCATTGGTAACGTCCCAAGCCAGCACTGGGTGAGACTCACGCCTCTCTCTACTCCCTACGGTACTGAAAAGTGAGGCACAGACTGACCTCAGAGCAAGAGGGCAGGAAGGACACAAATTAGAACGGAGGTGAACAAAACAGACAGAAAAAAGCAGCAGAGAAAGCCAAGAAGCCCAAAGACTGGTTCTTTGAGAGCCACAGAACTGGCAAACGCGTAGCGAGATTGACCAAAAATAAAACCTACGCACACACGTGCTCTCCCTGAACACAGGGCTGAGGGTGCAGCTTGCTCCTGTCTCCGGCTCCAGCGCACTAGAAACAGAGGCCATTCAGCTCCCACTCAGCTCTTACACCGGTGCTGGGGAACCGAACTCTGGCCAGTGCTTCACCCCCTGGCCCTATCCCCAGCCCTCTTTCTGAACTCTTACGTTTAAATTTTATAGTTTGTTTTGGGCTTATTTGTTTGTTTGGTTGTTGTTGTTTGGGACAGGGTCTCTTTATTTAGTCCTAGCATCTCTGGAACTTGCTTGACATATAAACCAGGCCGTCCTCGACCTCAGAGATCCTCTCACCTAGTGTTGGGATTAAAGACGCGCATGCCTCGCCGCTGTTTCTGTCAGCCAGGGCCATGAGTGATTGCGTTAGCAGTGTGGGGGACCAGGAACCATACTCCAGAATACTTTGTGTGGACGGGGCTCAACTCAGTATCGGATGGATGCCGTCTTCAGACCACTGATTCAGAAAGCAGCTTAGGAGCCCCGAGAAACCCGACCCGGCAGATGCCATGTGTCTATTCTCACTTTCTGGATCCTTCTAGCCATGTTAGCAGCAAATGCTTGGACCCTGCTGGGACACAGCCTCGGCTGCCGTTCCCCAGGTCCTGTCTCCTCTGGGTCCAGCCCAACCCCCCAACACCCCCTATCCCCCCACCTTCCACCCCCCCATCCCCCCACGCCCGCCAGCAGGGAGTCAGCTGGAGGGATGAGCGGGGAGGAAGCCTCCCTGTGTTAATTGGTGCTAACGAATTCTTGCAGTCCTTTCTACATCTTCCTCCGCGGCTGCGGGAAGCTGCTGACGACAGCAACAGCGCCTTGGCACTGAGCTCTGCACACTAAGACCAAGCAGTGCTCTTAGCCACCTGAGGTGCCCTGCTGGGTGAGAAGAGGGGGAGATCTAGGATGTGAGTGGGGTTTAAAACAGAGTCAGCGCCCCCTGAAGTGCCTTCAAAATGTCTTACTCGTGTCTCCATCAGTACATGGGAAGTACAATTAAAATGCCTATTGTATGTATTTATGTATCCATGTATTTTCATGTGTGTGTGTGTGTTAGCCAAAGGCCAAACTCAGTGTCATCCTTCAGACTCCAGCCAACTCCGGGTTTTTTTGAGATAGGGTCTCTCACTGGCCTAGAGCTCACCAGGTAGGCCGGGCTCTCTGCCTGGCAAGCCCCAAGGATCCACTGGTCTCTGTCCCCTCAGAACTGGAATTAGAGGCATGCGCTACTAGTCTTAGTTAGGGTTTCGTTGCTGTGTAGAGACATGACCATGGCAACTCTTATAAAGGAAAATTTTTAATTGGGGCTGGCTCACAGTTTCAGAGCCTCAGTCCACCATCATCCTAGTGGGAAACATAGCGGCATGCAGACAGACCCGGTGCTGGAGAAGGAGCTGAGAGCTCTGTGTCTTCATCCATAGGCAGCAGGAGATACTGTGTGCCACAGTGGGCAGCTTGAGCATATGAGACCTCAAAGCCTGCCCCCACAGTGACACACTTCCTCCAACAAGGCCACACCTCCTAATAGTGCCGCTCCCTATGGGCCAAGCATTAAAACATTTGAGTCTATGGGGACCATTGCTATTCAAACTGCCACAACTACCATGCCAGCTTTTTAAAAACCTGGGTTCTGGGCATCTAACGCAGGTCCTCACTTGCACTCACCAAGCAGTTTACTGGTGGCTGTTTCCTTGGTCCTAGAACCCTCACCTCACATGTGAGACACAGCTACTATATTGTGAACCCTTGCTCTGGACGTCCCTGCACCAGGCTATGGACAGACTTATACCCACGAGGTGGATGCTGTCATTATCCACTTCTGACCCCAGGACGTCATGCATTCAAGGCAAGCACCCTGTCATTGAGCCAAACCCCCAGTCTTTCTTAGTTGCCACCCAAAATCTCTTCTCTGGGGAGATCCTTTGTTAATTTCAGGTCATTTGAGCCTTCTGGGCACTGAAGGGGAGGGGTCTACAGGCACCCCAGACTCCAGTTCCCTCTGCAACCTCCACACCCTGCGGTCCCAGATGCTCTTGCAGTGGGACCCTCTCCTCTGACAGCATAGGCCTCCTCTGTGTCAACTGGGATGGGGCAGGTGCCCTGGGTGTACTTAACATGAGGCATGCAGGCAAAATCCCAGCACACATAAAATAACAAGAGGAGGGATGGAGGGATGGGTCAGTGGTTTAAGAGCACTGGCTGCTCTTCTAGAGGTCCTGAGTTCAATTCCCAGCAACCACATGGTGGCTCACAGCCATCTGTAATGAGATCTGGTGCCCTCTTCTGGCCTGCAGATGTACATGCAGGCAGAACACTGTATACATAATAAATAAATAAATAAATCTTAAAAATAATAACAAGAGGAAAGAGCAGGAAAAAAAAGGAAGGTGCCTGGGGAACAATGCCTAATGTTACCCTCCAGCATACGTACACATGTGAGATCTCTCTCCCCCCCCCCCTCTCTCTGTCCCCACACACACCCTCGTTGACGTTGTTTTGGTTTTTTGAAACAGGATCTCACTATTTGGCCCAGGTTGATATAGAATTCATCATGTAGTCCAGGTGAGTCTTGAACTTGTGATCTTCAAACCCAAATGCTGGGATTAAAAGTGTGAGCGATCATACCTGGCCCTTGAATTCCAAAAACCGAGAGAAAAGCTCCTCTATGTGATTAAGATGCTAACTATGCTAAATCATCTTTACAAAACCCAGAACATCTGGTGACCTTCACTTACCATTGAAATCCTTGTTCTTTAATCATGAGCATCAACTAACACATTTATATCACTTGAAGGTAAGCGATACATCTGCTGAAAGGGAACAGAGGAGCTAACCCCAGCGCTCAAGGCTGATTACAGTAGTTCAGCTAGAGAGAAAGGGAGGCACATGTTTGAGGCTATGAATTAAATTGACATGAGATAGATGAACGGGAGCAAAGCCATATTTAATTATGTTGGTGTGTTGGGGAGTCCCACGGGAGACCCAAAGCTGGGTCAGATAATTGTCGCTTACACAGTGTCCTGAAATACAGAATGGAATCGTGGGGACTTGGGGCTTCTGAGAGCGTTAGAGGCTAGTCATTGGGAGGTGTTAGGGGTAATGATAGGCTTGTTACGGATAACATCTCCTAGCTGATAGAGGCTGCTGGGAGCAGCCATCATTCTGATATAATTTACCAATGTGGATGTCAATTTCCCCCATAGAAGTACAGCTTTTCAGCATCCCTGTGCCTTGGGTTCCTCAGAATAGCTGCCTCAAAATACACCAAGGAAGTGTATTTTGAGGTGGCATATTCTGGTCTCCTAAAGTCATATTTTTGGGTGGTATGATGAGTCCCAAAAAGTAAAAGCAGAGGCAAGGAGGATCATCTGGCTTCAGCACAATCAGGTCCCCCGAGTGCGGTGCTGTGAATAACAATGGCATCTTTACCTTCTCTTTGCGGTGGGGATAAGAAATTAATCAGGAAGGGCGTATTGACAATAAAGAACACAGAGACGTGGTGTCTGGATCTGAACAAAAGATGGTTCTTGGACTTGCAAAAATCCGTATTTGAAAAAGTCCCCTGTGTTATTTATTTACCGTGTGTGTGTGTGTGTGTGTGTGTGTGTGTGTGTGTGTGTGTGTGTGTGTGGGTGTGTGTGGAAGTGTGCACATGCCACGGTACACACCTGGAAGTCAGAGGACTCATGAGAGCCCATTCTCTCTTTCTGCCGTGTGGGCTCTGGGGATGAAAGCCAGGTCGCCAAGCTTGAGGCTTCACCTTGAGGAGGTGCCAAGTCTGAGGAGTTCAGGGGTGAGAGAGGGCAGCGCTGCTGGGGTGGGGGGAGGAGGTTCCTTCTAATGCGAGCACCCTCCACTGAGACAGGGAGCCAGGTGCAGAGGGGCAGAAGTGAGCGGACCTGGAGTCACTGTTCTAGAAGAGGAGACATCTGCGAAGAGGCTTCCGGCCTACACATTGAACTCGGGGTTCTTCCTCCCTGTCTCTGAGGCCACATTCTTGTTACCAAATAGAGGAGGCCTCTCCTATGAGGCAATTTGGGATACTTGCTCTTATATAGAAAGGTGCCTGGAGCTTCCACGGCTGCACACAAGAACCGTCAAAGCTCGGGTCTCTCAGCCTCCTGACCCTCACGTTACCTCTGCTCTCGTCATCCTCCTGCGCCTCTCATCTTCAGTACAGGCTGTGAAAAGCCTCTGACTCAGGTATTGAAGTTGAGGCTGAAGTTCACCTGTGTGACTGAGGAGGCAGAGATAAAGTGGCTTCTGCGTGCTTTGTCTAACAGGGCACCTCACAAAAATGAATAGTTGTTTGCAGCCAGAGGTGGATGCGGGAAGGCTCTGGAGTCCACGCCACTCCCCAGGCGGTGGATGAGGGAAGGACCTGGAGCCCACGCCACTTCCCCAGGAGTTTCTAATCTGGTGCAGTGGAGAATCTGTGTTTCTAACAAGTTCCAGGGGGGCACTCATACTCTGAGAATATTCCAGGTGGTGCAAAGTTTTGGTCCCAAAGGTGCCACAGGCTAGGAATTTGCTTTTCAACCGAGTTTACACTGGGCTTCACTGGTGCCCTCAGTTGGCGACTGGCAGGGCTGCAGGCTTTTCTCTCCAATGAGCTAATAGAATAGTGGGAAGGATCCACCCTAAAGGGAGCCCCCTGCTGATCCCCCTAGGACAGCACTCTGGGAAGAGGGAATGTTGCAGAGGCTGAAGAGTGGGCAGGATCAAGAGCCTAGATAGAGGAGCTGGAGAGATGGATGGCTCAGTGTTTAAGAGCACTGGCTGCTCTTCCAAAGGACTGGGGTTCAATTCCCAGTACCCACATGGCAGCACTGTCTGTAACTCCAGTTCCAGGATCCAGCATCTTCATACAGACATGTGTGCAGGCAAAACACCAACACACATAAAATAAATTAATAAAATGAAAGAATTTTTTTAAAAAAAGTAAAATTAAAAAAAAAAAGGCCAGGTAGTAGTGGCAAACACCTTTGATCCCAGCACTTGGGAGGCAGAGACAGAGGCAGGTGGATCTACTTCAAGGCCAGCATGGTCTACAGTGTGAGTTCCTGGACATCCAAGATTACTTAGAGAAACTGTCTCGAAAAAACTAAAAGAGAAGAAAGGAAGGAAGGAAGGAAGGAAGGAAGGAAGGAAGGAAGGAAGGAAGGAAAAGAAACTAGACAGACTAGACCACCCTGAATGCTTTCCTTGGGAATGTTTTCTAATGGTCATTTAGGGACATTGCAGAACACCAGAATGACTCAGAAAAGCTGTCCTTCTGTAAAAAGAAATCTAGAGATGGGGGTGGGATCAGGCGGTGATGCGCTTGCTGAATAAGCCTGAGGACCCGAGTTCCTATCCTGAGCACTCGCGTGAAAAGCTGAATGTAGCGTGCCCATCATGTGTGTCCCCCCATGGGGACAGCCGAGTCGCCATGGCTTTGCTGGCCAGCCAGTCTAGACAAACCCAGGAGCTCTGGGTTGGAGAGACTGTGTCTCAAAAGATAACAGCACAGACAGCTCTTCCTGCAGGGGTAGCGCTCGCTCCACGGGAGCCACCTCCCTCTGTCACCGGGCCTTCAGGTTCACAGACACCTCGTGTGTGGTGATGAATCTGTCGCTGTCTTCTGTTAGTTTTCCGTTGACTTCATAGCCCTGTTATGGAGCCGGGACAGCTCTCTTCTCCCTGGAGTAGTTAAGATGGGTGTGGGCTTCTGATGCCAGCCCGTGGACAGAAGCTGAGGCTGGGTGGACTGTGGGGGTTCTGTAAGCACCACGCTCATAGACCTGGGACTGGGGCCCTTGAGTCTTTCCCCTTTGCCCTTGGTTCTAGTTCTGTGTCTGCAGGAAGCAAAGCGTGGGGGAAATGGGAGTCTCAACAGCAGGATACCTGCTTAGACTGCATGTCCTTGGCTCCGAGTCTGCTGCTGGTGCCGTGGGCCGAGGCACGCCCACAGGTGGCCTCAGTGCCTCCATGGTATTTGCGACAGTAGCTGTCTCTTTGGCCCTCACTTCCAGATGGCCTAGCAGGAGCTTCCTGAGGCCGTGCAGTGTGCAGCAGCAGTCGGGGTGGTTCCAGAGCCCCCAGCTTTCTCTCGTGGGGTAGCCAAGAGTCTTTTTATGTTTATCTCTTTGTTTCCCGGTGGGGCATGTGTGTGCTACAGCATACATGTAGAGGTCGGAGGACAGCTTACTGGAGTCGTGTCTCTCCTTCTGTCACGTGGGTTCTGGGGACTGAACTCTGGCCATCATTCTTGGTGGCAGACACCTTTACCTGCTGATCCCCAGCAGTAGATCTCCAAGACCAATCCTATAGCCATTGTTCGGTGTGCTGGAGAGGAGCCTGACGTGCAGGAGGTCAAACATGTGACTCCCCACACTGTGCAGCTGAGATGCGGGAGAGGAGGCAGAATTCGAACTCGAGCCTCTGGAGCCAGGCTTCTAACCGCTGGAATGTATGAATACGGAGCAGGATTTTGGATGCCATCGGCTCCTGGCTGCCCATACAGTGCTAGGAGGAGCCCTCTGGGGCCAGCCATCTGTTTTCCCACGCTGACCATGCGTGTTTACTATTGGGGCCCCCGGGAACAGCTTGGGAGAACAAAGCTCTGGGAGGAACTAGCCACAGAGGACCTTTAATGACCCTGGTTCTGTTGCTCCTCCTTCCCCCAACTACCCAGCACCACACACCACACACATATGCATGTATACACACACACACACACACAGAGAGAGAGAGAGAGAGAGAGAGAGAGAGAGAGAGAGAGAGAGAGAGAGAGAGAGAGAGAGAGAGAGAGAGAGAGAGAGAGAAGTAGCCCTGGTCTAGGATGCTGCCCTAAGGACCCAGGACTGCCTGCTCTCAGGTAGCCCAGCATGTTCACCCTGCAGATATGGAGTGGAAGAAAGGTTCCCAGCATCCCTATCACTAAAGTCAGTACCGTGAGCAGCCACAGAGGGACTCTGAGAGGAGTGAGGGAGATGAGGCCCAAGGGGCTAGAGAGATGGCTCAGTGGGTAAGCACCTGCACTGCTCCTTCAAGGGTCCCAGTTCCATTCCCAGCTCCCTCACTGGGTGACTCACAGTTGCCTGTAGCTTCAACTCCAGAAGGACAGGTCACCTCTGGCCTCTGCAGGCCCCTGCTCCCATGTGCACACACCTCTCCACTACAACCATGTAATTAAAACAATAAAAACAAATCTAAAAAACAAAACAAACAAAGAACAAAATTTGAGGAACATGGAGATCATCACAAGGTGACAGAGGCAGGTGCAGGGGCAAGAGGAACAAGGTATCATAAGCTGAGACGGCAGGGCACAGTGCTGGAGATGGGACAGGAAGGAGAGCAAGAGGGGAGGTCCAGGTGGAGAGTGGGGAGCCCATGGCGGCAGGTGAACCCCAGGTGGGATGCTCAGTGGGAAAGGCTCGGTGCTGGGAGATCAAAATCGCAGGAAGGGGAGTGTGGCCGAGCTGCAGGGCCGGGCAGGAGCAGTGGAGGGAGAGGCTGCAAGACAAAGAGATGGGGAAGGAAAATGCAGCCCTGAGAATCACAGACAGGAGGCGGGGCAGCAGCTGACAGAGCAGAGCAGCTGGCCATGTCCAGGCCTTGCCAGGCAGAAGAGCCAACCCCTGTCAGCCTACCACAGGCTCATTTGTTCTCCCAGGAAGTGAGACACAACACACACACACACACACACACACACAAGACATACACACACACAATACATACACATACACACATACAAGACATACACACACATATACACACAAGACACACACGAGAGAGAGAGAGAGAGAGAGAGAGAGAGAGAGAGAGAGAGAGAGAGAGAGAGAGAGAAAGAGAGAATGAAATCCTGATCAAGCACACAGAGTGGGTTCAAAGTAGCATTGAGGCTAGGGATTTGAAACCTCCTTGGATATATCCAGGAGGGCTTCCTGGAGGAGGCAGAGCTGAAGGAAAAGATGAAGAAGTAGAAGCAGCTAGAACTTCAGTCCAGGGAAAGGCAAGCATTAGGCAAGACCACAGACCTCAAGGGACAAGGGGCAGAGGCAAGTCCCATGTCCAGAGGGCTCTGTTCAGGCCTCACACTGAGGATGACTGGGAGCCTCTGAAAGGTTTTCCAAACAGACCCATGTGTGTGAGCAGAAGTGCAGGAACTTCTAGCTGGAGGACAGATGGTGAGTGCAGGAGGCAGGAAGCCAAGGCCAAGTGAAGCAAAAGAAAATGCTGAGCTCCAGGGAAGATGGGGAGGAGGGGGGAGCTGGGCTGCTGCCATGGGGCCAGCAAGACCGGCAGAGTCGGGAGGCTGTGTAGCCAAGGGAGGCTAGAACGTGGCATGATAGGGGGTAGGGGAACTCCTCCCTCTCTCTAGCTTCTTCACTGGGGGGGGGGTCTCTCCCTCTCCATCTCTCTCTCTGCACCCCCACCGGCTCCTTGCTATTGGACAACTCCCGTCTTTAGTACCCAGAGGGTATCCATTTCTGTGGGTTTTCCTGGGAAACTGGAGCCTCCTTCAGGCCAGGAACAAACCTCCCTCCCTTTGTTTGGAGGCAGCCAATACAGGGCTGGGCCAAGGCAAGTGAGTATCTAAGGCCAGAGAAGCCCAAGGTCTACAGAATGATGCCTTACTGTGTGGAGCAGGGTCCTGAGTTGGATGGCTACTGAAGTAGGTGCTAATGATGCCCACTGAAGCCTTCTTGGGTGGCTAGGAGCCACCCAGAACCTCCTCGGTGTCTCTGTGGGAAAGAGAAAGGAAAGCAGAGAAGGGGCCAGCAGCCACAGGTCATAAAGAGGGACAAGTAAACAGGTTCCAATAGAAGCTGTGCAGTGTGAATCAGGTGCACCAGGAGATCCGCACAGAGACGCCATCTGAGCTGGGCTTTGGGGGACGAATATATGAGTTTTGTTGTGCTAAAAACAAGGCATAAAGGTGCTGGAGGGTGAGGGAAGAGTGTGGGAAAGCACTGGGGCATGAATGCCTCTAAACGACTGGAGCTGATGCTGCTGGGAACTCTCTCTACCCTATGATCTGTGACATACAACATGGGCTAGCCTGTGCTTGATTTGACATACAGCTCAATACATGATCCCAGGAGCTCAGACTGGAGCCATGTGGATACCACATAAGTGGGAGCTAGGGACTCCCCCAATTCTGACTAGGGAATGCCCCAAAATGGAGGGCCCTGGACTCCCAGTTGGACTCTCAGCACAGTGCTGAGGAAGAGTGTGGCTGAGCACTGCATCCTCCCTGACTGACAGCAGCCAGGTTACTCCATAGGCACCCTCCTCTGACAGGATCCAACAAGTTCCCTTGGAAACACATTTAACCAACCTCAGGGGCCTCTGGATCTCCTCCTCCACTCCTGGGTTCTCCTTCCAGTTGAACCCTGAATCCATCTGTGTTCTCAAGCTTGGTTCCAAGTGGACCAAACCAAGACGGGCACTGTGACTGGGGACAGGCCTGGTGGTGCAGGCAGCACATGGTAAGAATACTCGCAGCTCTGGGTCCTTCAGACTGGTCCTATGCCTGGCGCCAGGGGACTGGACTTCTTGGTGGGGTATTCTGTCTATCCAGACCCGTTCTCTTTCTAAGGAGATAGACCTATGACAGAAGGGGTGAGTCAGCAGCGTGTGAGGGTCCAGACTGTCTCCTCTCTGCCTTCAGAGCCTGTCACGTGGGTCCTGGGGAATTGCAGATTGATGCTCCTAATTACTTTTGGCTCAGGATGACATTAAGCATTTGTCTTATTCCCAGAGCCCACAACAGCAGACAGCGGAGAAAGTGCCAAGAGGCACGCTGGGTAGCTGAGGATGACAATCTGGGATCGGAAGTGAGACAGTGACGGGTGTTGGTTGCTGGTGTTCTTGGCTTGTCCATCAATGGTTCCTAGTACCTGGAGTACCTGGCAAGGATGAATCCATCTTCCTGCCTTAAGGCTTGCCTACTCAAGACTACCTGTCCCAACATGGAATCTGAATCCTTCTGATAGTGGCCAGCTGGCTGCTGGAAAATGTTTTCATGGGTCTAGTTTACATTTCTTCCACTGGTAGAACATTTATTTTGTTCGAATTGTGTGTGTGTGTGTGTGTGTGTGTGTGTGTGTATGCATGTGTTGCTAGTAATGAAACCTGGAGCCCTAGGTGAGTATTCTATCACTGAGATGCACCCTGTCTTTGTGTATGTATGTATGTATGCATGTGTTCGGGATAGCCCGAAGTCAACACTGGGTGTCTTTCTCACTCATTCTCTGCCTTTATTAGTGTTGGTACTGAGACAGGTCTCTCATTGAGCCCAGGGCTCATTGGCTAGCTAGACTGGCTGGGCTGCAAGCTCTTGGGATCCTCTTATTTTCAACTGCCCCACACAGGGGTTACAGGTGTGCACTGCCATTCCCAGCTGGGGATTTGAACTCAGATCCTCATGCTCACATGGCAAGCACTTTACCAACCAAGGCACTCTCCCCAGCTCCTATACAACAACATCCATGATTTGTACCTGGTGACATTAAATATCCTGGCGCTTTATGCATACTCAGCAAGCATTCTATCATTGAGATACACCTCTCTCTCTCTCTCCCCTCTCTCTCTCTCTCTCTCTCTCTCTCTCTCTCTCTCTCTCTCTCTCTCTCTCTCTCTTGTGTATGTGTGTGTGTGCATGTGTGTGCATGTTTGTGATGGCCAGAACTCAACATTGTGTAACTTTCTGTTATGTTTCTTTGTTTGTTTCTTTTCTTTTCTTTTGTTTTTCAAGACAGTGTTTCTTTGTGTAGCTTTGCCTATCTTGGAACTAGCTCTGTAGACCAGGCTTGTCTTGAACTCACAGAGATACGTAGACCAGGCTTGTCTTGAACTCACAGAGATACGTCTGCCTTTACCTCCCAAGTCCTGGGATTAAAGGAATGCTCCACCACTACCCAGTTAATATTTGGGCACTTTTATTTTTGTTATTGTTGAGACAGGGTCTCTACTGTGTGCCCCAGCACACACAGGAAGAGAAGGTACAGCCACAACACATGGAAGAAACTCAGACTCTCTGAACTAAGTGTATTAGCGCACAGATCTACGGTTGGAGCGTCAGGTAAGGGGGGGGCAGAGATGGGATGCAGTCGGACAGGCATAGAGGATGAGGTGGGCATTCCTGGGGCAGGGGTGAGGCAGAAAAGACTTGAGGTCTCACATGACCACACCTAGGAGTGGTCTGGCCCAGAGCCAATGCCTGAGGCTGGAGGCTGTGTCTACTTTCCCTAGAGACCTAGGAAGTAGCTGCAAGAGCCCTGGAGACTGGACGGGAGTTCATATCCCTCCCAAGACACATAAGAGGTTTGAAGATGGCAACAGCTATGGAGCCTGTCATTCACAGGCCCAAGTCCTTCTGTCACTGTGTGATCCCGGGTAAGTTGCTCCCAAATCGGTGTAGCCTTTAACAAAACGGTTGGGTTTAGGCTGAGAGAGAGAAAGAGAGAGAGAGAGAGAGAGAGAGGGAGAGGGAGAGGGAGAGGGAGAGGGAGAGGGAGGGAGGGAGGGAGGGAGGGAGGGAGGGAGGGAGGGAGGGAGGGAGGGAGGGAGGGAGAGAAATGCCAACAAAACAAAAAACCCTAAAGCTGTAAATAAAAACATCAGGATCTATGGCAAAACACTTCACTGATGTTGGTCACTATGTAACTATAGTACTGGTCTAGAAGCGCAGCTGGGGGCTGGGGGCAAGCATCCCACTTCCCTGTTCTTGTACCTCCAGGGCAGGTGGTGGCTCACAGGTGGCCTGAGTCAGGTTGTTCCGGTGCAGAGAAAAAACTCTGGGAGCAGGTGGCACACTTCAGAACGCCGAGAGAAGTGCCCCCAAAACTTGCTTCCTCCTCCCTCTTCTATGGTTGCAGCACCTTCTTATCTGTTTAAACCGGTTCTGCCTAGCTAGTTGCGTGGCCATATTGAGGCAACTGTACTTCGAATTCCTGCAGCGCTCGCAGAGTGCAGGTGACCGGGCCCGGATTCGCGCAGCACAGCGGCACCTGTCGTCTCCCCAAACAGTGTTGTGGACACTTCTGAGGAGGGTCGGCCCTGTCCCTCCTGTAGAGGGCTCCCTGGGTGTCCCTAACTGTAGAACACAGGGTCTGCAAAGGGGGCTTCTAAGAAGCTTGCCAGCAAGTGGAGAGCCGCAGGCGAGTCTGGTGGACCAGCCTGGCCCAGCGCCCCTGTCCAAGTCACTTTCCACTCAGGTCCTGTCTCTTCCTATGTAACGTGGACCACGTTGGCCTTGGGGCGAGCTCATCCCTGAGGACTTAGATCCAAAGGAGTGCTTCCACGAACCATCCTAGCAACCCTGAACTGGTGTGGCAGCGGGTGGACTTTCGGAACCTCCAGGGGGCGACCCGACCTGGGAAGGCATCTCAGCCGTGCGCCTCTCCCGTCCAGCGTGTGACTTCACCCAGCGTCCGGAGCCAACGCGGCACAGAGGGCCGGGTTGCCGCCCACGCCCACCCGGCTGCAGGTGCCAGGAGTCCAAGGAGGCCGCGCCTGGACGCACGGAGCTGGGGACCGCCAGGCGTCCGGACTGCACTCCCGCCTCTGCCTCCGCCTTCTCTTTGTAGCGAGTCCCCGGTCGGTCCTCCCCGCCCCCCGCGCGGCCCGCCGCCCGCCTTTCTTCCTGCCTCGCCTTCCTGCGGCGCGGCGGCCTCATCTATTATAGATGCTCGGCCGCGGCTGACATCAGCCAGCGGCCTCCCGAGCCCGCGGTCCCCAGCTCGGCCCAGCCGCCCGCCACCGCCCGCGCCCGGCCCCGCCGCCCGCTTTCTGCATGACTGTCACAAAGGTAAGCAGCGCAGATCGTCGCCGCTCTGTGGACCCGCGGACGCTGCAGCCCCCGTGGCCCGGGCTGAGGGGCGCAGGAAGGGATCCCGCGCACGCTCTGGCTCCCAGGAGTCGCTCGGTCCCCGGGGGACTGCAGGATGCTGGGAGGGGATGCTCCTTCGCCGATGCCCTGGGCGGTGTGGACCACATCCCTGCGAGCCCAGGGACTGCATTTTTAACCCTTGTGGAAGATGCTGCAGTTTTAACCCCTGGAGAACTGCTTCGGGCTGGCGGGCGCACTGGATGTCTGTCCCTCAGTGTCACGCGTGAGGACTGAGGGCCAGCATGCTGATGATGTAGAGATAGGCTGGCCATCCTGGCCAGGCTTGCAAGGGGAGCTGCACCCCACCTGCCCTCATCTGCTGTGTACCCCAGGAGCCCGTGCCCCACTCCAAAGCTACCCCGTGGAGGCGCTGCAAGATCCCAGGGTAGCTGCCAGAGATAGGGAACGTTTTGCTGCATCTGGGCGGGAGGGCAGGAGTGTATCAGGGAAGAGAAGGTAGGCATTCTGGCCGGCCCCATATTGAAGGAAGTTCTGGAGCTCGTCACGGGAAGTAGGGTTTGTTAAAGAACTTTGTGGAATAAGTCTTCCCTGTCATAGGAAGGATAGAGTTAAGAGGAAAGGCGGTTGGGTCAGTGGGATGAGCCCAGAGTCTAAGCAGACTTGACCTCATCTCTACAGAAGAGGGTTAGGCCTTTTCTGGGCTTCGGTTTCCTCTTGTGCGAACGGAGAGTGGTAAGATGGGCCTTGGTGATGGACAAACTAGTGAAGACAATGAACTGTACTCTTCCCAGGCTCCGTCCGTCCAAGTCCAGACCTCACATCCTGGCGGTGGGCTTGCCCTTGGCTTTGGCCTTGCACTTAACCATCCATACACCTCAGGCCATACTCCACCTTCTGTCCAGCTGGAGAGGAGGAAGCCAAGCAAGACCGGCTGCCTGCTATGGTCAGAGTCAGATGTGGGGTGTCCATTCTAGATCCTTCTAAGAAGCCCCATGCCCTAGTGACACGTTCACCCCGGCTCGGACCCTACATCAGATCTAGTCACCCCCCTCAGTGCTGGGACTTGGGAGCATTATGAGAGCATGAGTCTGAGGACTGGGGGTGCCTCTGTCAAGCTTCTGTATCAAGTGGTAGGATGCTTGACATTTAAAAATTAATACAATTGCCGTGAGGCCAAGGGGTTGTTATTGAGGTTGTGGATGCCAAAGTGGCAGGCAGGTGGGGGCTGAAGAGTAATACACGGGCCTGGGTTGGGGCATAAGCGCTGGGCTGGTAGCTATAGCACCGAGGATTGACTCAGCAGCCTCTCCTGTCTATGTACACAGTTCAGACAACTTTACCCCCTTGTGTCTAAAACTCTACTTAACCAAGGAAGAAGCAGAGGCTCAGAGAGGTGAGGTGGCTCACCTAAGGTCACAGAGCAAATATATTGCCCTCAAGTCTGTCTGAGTCTCCAAGTTGGAGAGCTTCCTATTGCTCTGTACTATTGAGCCTCTTGGGACTACTAGACTTTCATGGCAGAGGGACACTGTCAGGGTGCCTGCACCCTGGGCAGGAACAGAACAGGGAGATGATAACGTGGGGACCTCTCAGCCCACTGTCAGATCTTGCCTTTAGGTGCACAAGGATTATTATTCTCTAATACTCGACACCTCCCTGCCCAGCCCCCAGCAAGTCCTTCTGTGTGTCTCTTGTCTCCTGCTCAAACCAGTGTGGCTTTGGCTTAAGCCAGATCAGAGGATTAAATAAAATCCCCACTTTAACCCCATCTTCTCTCTGCCCCAGCCCTGCACAGCTCAGCAAGGCCTGCTGGACATGGCCCTGAGAGTTAGAAGGCACAGCCTCTAGTCCTAGGTTGGCCACTCACTGATGATGTGACCTTGCAGTCCTTTCTCTTCTCAGGCCTCTGGCAAGAGCTGGTTCCAGTGAGCCACATCTTCTCTGCTGGAAAGGAACTCTTGGGATTCTGTCATCTGGGGGTGGTCCAGTTACTCACAGACTGAAGAGAATCCAGCAGGGAATGTGGGAGATGGGATCACTGTAGGGAGAGAGCGACTAGAGACGATCCCTGGTTATCCTGATCCAGGTAGAGTCACAGTGTTCCTCTATGTCCCTGTCAGAGTCCTCTGGGCCAGTGCTTGGTGGAGGTCACATGTTCTGAGCTCTCAGAAGGACTTGGCAAGTAGAGAGGACAAAAGCAGGCAGTAAGCCGCTAGACTGTCAGTGGTACTTCCTGACTGGAGCTGAGCCTCAGTTTCCCACTTACTACTCTGTCTTTCCAATGTTTCCCAACCCCTTCCTCGTGGGGAGCCACTGTATCAGAAGCCTGGGGAGCTGTGGCGGGATACCTGCCATAATTGACACCTGTGCCAACAGTGACACAGCCATGCTGTGACCTTCTAGGCTGGTGGCATGTTAGAACATCTTTGTTAAGATGTTCGGCTCTACTGAGTGTGTTTTAGCAAACTACCCTGATTTCTTTATGGAATGGGAGGGGGGCAAAGAAGAAATGTAGTAGAGGGAAGGACCAGGTGCAGCTTCCCAGCCTGTAAACACCTGGTCAAGGCCCCGCCTCTGCTTGTGCCTCTAAAACACCAAGCCCTTGGGGGACAGCGCAGAGGCCGTTTCCTGGTGACTGGAGCTCCAGTCCACAATCACGCTCAGGTTTTCATGCCTGCCCTTCCCAGTGTTCTATCTCCATCCAGTCCTTCACACGTGCTCTGCCGGTATTGCTCCCCCACCTTGCAACATCTGAACTGCTGACAGAGGGAAGATCAGAGCATAGGAAGCAGAACCGTGTGCAAAGTACAAGTTCCTGGGCTGGTAGAAAAGTCTGTGCACTGCATGTAGGCGTTTCACTGATCAGTCCCTCTGGCCTGATCCCTTACCTGGCTCTTGACTGAAGTAAGACGGGAGGTGGGTTTGTAGGTCTATGAAGGGTCCCTTCCACCGGCTGGTCTTGTCTATTCTCCTGTATGCCGTGTGGAGTTAGAGGCTTGTGAGCTTGTGAGCTAACTTGGAGATCACAATGTACCTCATGTGGCAGGAACCAGCTGTCCATGAGCAGGACCTAGAGGTGAGCGTGTGAGCAGAGGTGACCCTCTGCGACATCCACCTCCCATCTGAACGGGGATTCCAGGAAAGGGGGTGGTGTTGTCACCCCATCCGTGCCCTTCTTTGTGGGCCGGCCTTCTCCCTCCTGCCTGAATCGCCTCAGCCTGTTTACAGGAGCCCCCGGCTTCTGCTGAAAGTGAAGGGGCCAAGGATGGCGTGGCCCTGCCCAGGAAACAGAGTTTGGCAAACATCAGATGCCTCCTGCACATCTGTGGAATCACCAGAGGAGAACAAAATGTTGGAGACGTCAAACATCCTACGCTTTTCCTTGAAAAATTAGGGGCCCAAGATCCTGGGAGCACAGGTCATGACCTGCTCCAGCCATGGGCAGCCCAGGGCTAGAGGGCTGAAAGCTGGTCTTTCAGATCCTGAACGGCCTCTCTCCTTGTGGAGTTACCCTGCAAAGGAGACCGCAGGCAGCCTGAATGGAAGTGTTGAGCTGGATTCTAGGCGCCCTCCACACTCAGCATTCCATGTTTGTGCTGCTGGGATCTGGATCTCTCTCTGCTGGACCACCTCCTCTTCCTACAGTGTGTGGGAGTGCATGCATGCATGTGTGATAAGGTGGTGATGGAGTCTCACTGTCAGGATGGGTCCCAACAACCCATCCCTACTTCCTGTCTTTTGCCCACTTCTAACTAGGACAGCGGTGTGAGCTGCAGGTCACAAGCCTAGTCCAATGGCCCTGAAGTGCTAGGGAAGACCCAGCTCCTCACCCTACAGGCCCTCCTGCCTTCTCTTGCCTCCTGTCCTGATTCCAGGTATCTGGTACTCCGGTCCAGGAAGGTGTGTGGCTCAACCATTCAGCATGCACTCAGCCCTCATGCTCAGAATACCTGCCTGGACCGACCAGGCCATGGCTAGTTACCAGGGACACAGAAAACACCCGTCATAGCCCCTACCCTCAGAAGAACAGAGTTGGAAGAAGGGATGTAACAGAGTCTCAAGTTAGATCTGGAGCCTGCGTGGGTAGCAGTCAGGAGCAGTCAATCCTGCCTGCATGCTATAAGCACTCAATAAATGCAGGCTCCTTCCTTCTCTCTCTCTCTCTCTCTCTCTCTCTCTCTCTCTCTCTCTCTCTCTCCTTCCCTCCCTCCCTCCCTCTCTCCCTCCCTCCCTCCCTCTCTCCTTCCTTCCTTTCTTCTACCTTCCCATCTCTGCCTCAGGGTGGTAAATCCCATTCTCTAAAAAACCCGTTGTTTTCTTTGTTCACACTAGGTCCAGAGGCCCTGTGTTCTCGAATGGGAGACCTCACCCTTAGCACCTGTGGTCACTCTTAGAGACAGAGACGTTAGGGAAGGGCTGTGAAGTCAGTGCAGACCTGAGCTTTGCCAGTTAGGAGCATGGCTGCTGGCAGGGCCCCTGGCCTGGCAGCGTCAGGACTGGAGTCTCAGGGATGGAGTGAGTTTTTCCACTGCTCTTGGGCAGTTCAGCAAACCCGAGCAGACACAGCCCCAGCCAGCACCGCTGCAGCCACCTCTGCCAGCAGCAGAGTCTCGGCTCCTGGCACCAGGGCAGCTAGTGACGGATTTGCATCTGCCTGGCCCACAGAGCTCGTTGGGCTGTCCAGAAGATGAGGGAATGTACAGGCTCCTGTGTGTCCAGCCCTGCTCCTTCCCCCTTCTGAGAGTAGCTATACTGACTGCCCTGAGCTTACTAGGTGGCCTCTGGGGACCCAGGCCCCAGCTCCAGAGCAGCCTGGAGCCAGGGCAGCTGGGAGCGGCTGGCACAGGACAGGCAGGCCTTGCCAGGACAGGACAGATGCAAAGCCAGTGGCTGCCACATGAGAAGGAGCTGTTTAGAATGAGCCTCCTTTTGTGGATCTGGAGTGGCACCAGCTGCTGGGGGGGGGGGGGCAAGAGTGGGGGAGGGGGAGCTGCCACTAGCCCTTCCCTCTTTCTCTCACCCCTGTAGAGGCCCCTGGAGGGACTTGGTAATCAGTTTTTGGCCTGATCCTTCGTTCTAATTAATTAAGGAAGCTGTGGGGTTTGCTGGGGACTCAGTTTACAGAGTGTTCGCATGAGCTACAGCCCTGAATCTTTAGGCCTTCTGCACTGGAGAGTCGCCTGGGTTTAAGGATGAGTAAACAGAGCCTTGAGGGTGGAGAGGTCACCACACCCTAGTTGCAGAGCTGATGTGGGTCAGAGGCAACCACAAGCCCAGACCTGGCTTGCAAGCTCAGCCTTTCCAATCTCATCTTCATAGTTATCATCCTTCAACATTAACCATCATCCTGGTGGTACCAAGTGTGTGGCCTGGGCACATGTGAACGTATAGACCGTGTGGACCTGGGAGGTGAGTGTACTGTCTGTTCTAAGGACAGAGGGCATCTCGTCAGCACATGGTGTCTGACTCGAAGCTACTTGGACTCTGCTGCCTGCCTGTCATAACAGCCAGTGTCATCTGCACATTCATCTCCCTTCCCCTGACACTGAGACTGAAGACTTTGGTCCAGGCCTGAGCCCCATCCAGAGGTGGCCTGCCCTTCCAGACGGTTCTTGCAGATGAGGGGTGCCGGTGGCATGGAGGAGAATGCAGGCTCTGAGGCCAGAGAGATGGTCTGTTTCCTTTCCTTGCTCTGTGTTCTTGGGCAAGCTACCTTAGCTCTTGGAACATGCTTCCCCTCTAGTAGTCGAGACTGGTAACAGGAACGATTATTACTAACCTGAGGAAGCCTGTCCTTGTGAAGTACTTACCACACACCTGGCAGTGAGCGTTAGTACAGCAGGAAGGAAGAAAATTTACTACCGTCCCAGGGGCTGTGAAATCAGCAGCTTCGGGGGACCCTGGAGCAGCCTCCATTCTGCCCTGCTCCCTCTAGGAGGGGTCAGGAAGTGGCATGAGCTGTGTTAAGAATGAAGAGAAGGTAGCAGGTGAAATGAGGGTCACCTAGGGGTGGGCGAGAGGCACAAGGGTCAGGATGGGCAGATGTCTGGATCTGGACTCTTAATATCGCTGGTGACTTTGACCGTGCACGGTAGGGAGGAGTATGGAATATGGAAGCCATGCAGCAAGATGCTTTTCTTCTCCCCACTTTCCAGATGACAAATCCGGCCCTCAAAGTGGTCTGCAGTCAGGCAGAGTGGAGGATGGCCCAGATGTGGGCCTTCTATCCATGGCTTCCTTCCCTTCCTGGCCCAAGAGTCGACACTGGGAGCATGGCCCCAGGCTGACCAGGGGATGTGGACCATGGCATGGTCAGTCACACTGGCTCTGTCCCTAGAGCCTTCCTGGACTCCAAGGAGGGCAGTGGTCACGCTGGCCCCAGGCTGCAAAGTGAGATCATCTGTTTCCAGATGAGTTCTGGAAAAAGGCGAGTTGGCTTTGGCAGAGAACTCCCTGCCTTCCATCTCCAGGGAGCTCAGTCATGACAGTTTGTGTCCGTTCAGCTTTTCTTATTATCCAGATCGGGCCTTGGACTTTCAAGTGGGCCTATAGGGAAACGTCTGCAGGTGTTTGAAGGCCACCGCTCTGCAGCTAAGCATTCCCACAGCTGGAGAATCAGGAAGGTAGGAGTTAAACACAGAACACACACCACAGGCTTAACCGCACTGGGACCTGTGAGGACGAGGGCTCACACCCAGGGGGGCTCTGGCCACACAGAGACAAAGGCAAAAGAAAATTCCCACTGAGGAAGGTTCCAAGAGACCCCAGGTTCAGAGTTAACTCCCCGGAAGCCTATAGTCATAGGATCATGCTCCCTGAACCTGTGGACCCCACAGAAACGTTGGAGCTTTAGGAACGGTCCTGTCTGTCCCTTCCATTTGCTCGTGAGTGCTGCTGTGTTAGGAAGCAGCTCTCAGCTTTTCTCTGGGTGTAGATTCTGGTTTTCAAGTGACTCACAGATGGAGCAACAGTAAGAGAGGTAGCTAACACTCTCAAAGTGCCTAGGAAATGTCTAGTGCATGTATGTGTGTGTGTGTGTGTGTGTGTGTGAGAGAGAGAGAGAGAGAGAGAGAGAGAGAGAGAGAGAGAGAGAGAGAGAGAGAAAGAACATGCACATGGTGTACTGGCCTGGAGCTCACTGATTTGCATGTAGCTGGCCAGCAAGGCCCAGTGACCCTTCCATCTCTGCCTTCCTAGCAGAGGGATTAAATTAAAACAGTGTGCCACCACACTGGGATCCAACCCAAGCCTTCATGTTTGCAAGGCAAGCTTCTTACAGACTGAGTTGTCACCCTCGCCCACACTAAAAGTATTTTAAGAGGGGCCAAGGGTATAGCTCACTGATGGAGCACTTGCCCAGCAATGACAGGAACTGATATCAGTTTTCATTCTTAGTTTATTAATCTTTATGGAAACCTTTGAGATCTGTGCTGTTATTAATCCTCTTCTTAGAGTTGTGGAAACTGAGGCCAGTGAAGAGAGAGCCATAGCTAAGGACACACAGCAGGTCCTTGGCTCAGCCCGACTCCAGGGCATTTAGTCTCACTACTGTCGAGAAGAGAGCGCGAGACAGAAGACCCAGGTCTTGTCTTTGTTTCTGTTCTTTACTGTGAGGTGTTGGGCTAAGTCCTCCATCTCTGAGTACCCATTCTCTTTGAGTATCCACTCTCTCTGTAACACGTAAGTTACATGCTCTGCAGATGTCATAGAAGGAGATGATCTATCATGTTGTTTTCTTTGTGCCCCCTCCCTGCATGCCAGTATCTCACAGTCTGCAGAGCTAAGCACTCTCATGCCACAGCTAACTCTCTGCTCCCCTACTGCAGTCCTGACCAGAATTGATTCATAATCTGTGGGCGGAAAGGAAGCTCTTCCAAACAATCCCTGTTCCTGCTCCATGCAGACGAGAAGTTGCTGTTCTTTCTCCCTGTTTGGTGGATTCAATATGCTTCAATATGCTTGGGGCATGCAGAATGCCTGTAAGACAACTGTGTTATGGGTCTGTGAAGAGATGGCTTGGTCAGTGGAGTGTTTGCATAAGCGTGAGGACCTGAGTTGGGATCCCCAGCACGCACATAAAAAGCCAGGCATGGCTACATGTGCTGTAACTCCAGGGCTGGGCAGACAGAGTGAGAAAGCAAGATCGGGGGCGTGTTGGCCAGCCAGTCTAGCCTAATTGGTGCTTCAGGTTTGGTTGACACACACACCACACACACACACACACACACACACACGCTCGCACACATGCACACACAATGGTATGCTGCTTTAATTTAAAAAAAAAAAAACTTAACCAGATAAAGCATTGAGACCCTGATGCAGCATCTCACTTCCAGGAACTTGAGCTCCCCACAGAAGGGGAAGGTCCCAGATGGTCCCAGTGCCTGATCCTGCCCATCCCTGCAGGTCACCATAGATGAACAGGGTCCTTGCTGCAGATCCACCCTAACTGCTGGAGGGCTGGGCTGCTTCGCCTTAAGGTTCCTGAGAAGGAAAATGCTTGCTAGCTTGAGACCACAGCACCAAGGCACTGAAATGCCTGGCTTTCATTTCTGAACTCACGGCTTTGGGATCTGGAAGCTGCTGGGATTGCTGGGACATGGGAAAGCTACTGGGAAGGAAGGGGACAGAAGGACCTTGCTCCTGAGTCTTCTGCTTGTGTTGCTCTGCTGACCACATGAAAGTCCCCTTTGCAGACTCCCTGGTGAAAGTCAGGCTTGTGGAGAAGGGACTTTATTGTCGTCTTCCAAAGATCCTGTCTTCCTTCCTGTTATAACAGTCTCAGGGAACAAACCCAAGTTAGTATGGGTTGAGATTACTTTGGGGCCTGAGCTAGCCCTTTCTTTCAGAATCCTGGAGTACATGAATTTCTCAGCCCTTGGAGCTCTAAGATGCCTAGAGTCCAGTATCCCAGCCAGGAGGTAGAGCCCCACACATGGTGTGTGCTGCTAATTTCCCCTTTTCTTTTCTTTCTTTCTTTAATTTTTTAAGACATGATTTCAGGGTTAGCCTCAAACTCACTGTGTAGCTAGGGATGACTTTGAACTCTTGATTCCACCTCTGCCTCTTGACTGTTAGGATTAATGGCATCCACTCCCACACCTGGTTTACACAGTGCTAGGAATTGAAACCAAATCTTCGTGAATGCTAGGCAAGTACCCTACACATTGGACTATACCCCCAGCAGCATGCTGACTCCTGAGCATTCGCTCTGGCTCCCTGTCTTAACTGTGAGCCTGCTGAGGTTCCAGGCTTGTCCCTCTCGGCACCTCTTACAGCATCTGTCCAAGGGTCATGCACTTTAGCAAGGGTGTGTGACGTCCCTGGAACAAGACCCGAGCAAACCCAAGACACTGACCAACTGCTGCTGTCAGGGCTCAGCTCTCATGGCTGGAGAGCCAGGGTCTGCTGGAGCACTGAAGATGGATGGATAGGGATGTTCCCCACCCCTACCACCCAGAAGCTTTGCTTGAGGGGCCCTGGGGGAAAATATAGCTCTGGGGATGAGGGTCCCTGTCCTCCGATTAGTAAGCTTCAGTTAAGCAGGAGTTTCTCAGCTTCTTGTGCTTGCCTGATGCTAACAGTTCAAGGACTGATTGAGTGTGGAAAGTTCCAGAATCTTGAGACTTAGAGAACTCGGCCTGAATTGGAAGGGGCCCCCTGAGTGGAGAGGCTTGATTCCCCAGGGGACTAGTCAAGAGTGCTCTGTCGTGAGGCCTGGTTCTGGCGGTGGCAGAGCTAGGAGGAGCTCTTCTCTACCAACAACCTGGAATTATGGAGGCCTGGTAGCTGCCAGCTCTACATGCCAGGCTGTCCCTGTGGCCTCTGCTGTCCCTGTTGGAAGCCTCTTCCTGGTGCACTGAGCTCTGGCCAGCTCTCTCTCCTTTTATCATTGAGGCCCTGGGTTGGGAGCCTGGGTTGCTAAGAGCTTTCTTCTGGCCAGCCCCTATCACCAGCCTGAGGAGATTCTCAGCCAAGTTATAGCTGAAACTCTGCTTTGAGCGAGAGAAAGAGAAGATGGGGGAGGGGAAGGAATGGGTACTCAAGAGCAGGGAACAAAGCTACCCCTGTGGGGCCAAGGAGGACCATCTTGCTGGAGCTGCCTGGAACTGGGACTGTGTGGGGTTTGGTTTAGGTAAAAGAGTGGGAAGAAGTGGTCCCCCAGGCCTGCCCCTTTGCTGTGCACTTTGGGGCCACTACCTCATGCACCCCACAACTCTGCACAGTTTTCAGTTGGGGCAGCTGAGTCTCCAGGAAGGGGCATAAAACTGTGAACACCTTGGCTCACTTGGTAGGGACGGGTAGAAGGAATGACGCTGCAATGCTGGCTGCATAGCCTCAGGCATCTACAGAAGCATCAAGGACCACGGCCTGGCTGTGGATGGTAGATAATGGATGGTACTCTGGCCTTTCTTTTCTGGATGTGCCTTCTCCAGCCTCCAACTTTAGAGTTCAGTCCGTTTGGGACTTTTAGTTTTTGTTGTTGATTTAAGACAGGGTTTCATGAAGCCCAAGTTAGCCTTGAATTTACTATACATCCCTAGGATAACCTTGAACTCCTAACCCTCCTGTCTTCACCTCCCCAGCACTGGGATTATAGGTATGCACCACCATGCTGTGCTTTTATTTTTTTTTAATTTTATTTATTTATTATGTACACAGTACTCTGCCTGCCTGTATCCCTGCAGGCCAGAAGAGGGCACCAGATCTCATTACAGATGGTTGTGAGCCACCATGTGGTTGCTGGGAATTGAACTCAGGACCTTTGGAAGAGCAGGCAATGCTCTTAACTGCTGAGCCGTCTCTCCAGCCCTGTGCTTTTATCTTGTTGTTGTTATTTAAATGCATCTTTGGGGATCAAGCCCAGAGCCTTGCTCATGCCAGGCAGGCACTCTGTCAACTGAGCTACATCTCTGGACCCCTTTGGGCCTTTAGATGTTGTAAGTCCCTTGGAAGGTAACTTTTCAACCGCTGTCATTTTCTAGGCCTGGCCTTCAGAACAGGGGCCTGAAGTATGGAAAAGTCAGCAGAGATCCTTGAGGGAAGAGCTAGGCAGGGTAAGCACCAGTGTCCATGAATGAGCCAGTTCTGAAGGGAAGGGGAGGGGAGGAGAGGGCAAAAGCACAGCCAGCTTCTCCAGCCAGCTTTGACCTGGTCATCTTCCTATCCCCTGCAAACACAGAGAGGCCCTGGGGTCACTTAGAACACATTTGCAAAGATTTGCAAACTAGGCTGCCCTGGAAATACCTACAGGGTTGAAACTAAGCTCTGTGTCTCTGTAGGGAGACCAGGCCACTCAGAAGAACGCATGGCTTCAGGGGTGCTGGGAAGAGGATGTCAGGCAAGGCATAGAGAACAGAGATAGAGAGATCTGCCCAGAATTACGGTGCTCTTAGGAGCGGGCTGGAAAGGTGGAACAGTGTCTGGAAGAGGAAGCCTGGCTCTGCCTTCAAGGATGCTCAAGGCGAAGACAGGTGAGGGGCAAGAAGACATTCCAGAGGGAGGTGTGAGCAGCAGTGTGGGAGGGGAACAAACTTAGTTCACTGTGGGTCAGACCAGAGCTGGGAGCTACTGGGTGGGAGGATGAGCAGAGAGGTTGAACCATGGCAGGGAGGCAAGGAGGAGCTGGGGCCGTGGGACTCTGGATTCCCAGTCTTACAGTAGACCGTGACCCTGGTTGCACTTCTGGAGGGCGTGCCTCTTCCTGTGTTACCCTGGAGACAGAAAATAAGCAGACACTCCCAGCACCTGCCCCCTTTCCTGAGGATAGCTCTGAGCAGGCCACTCTGTGACACTGTCCTCCATCCTAGACCTTAGGATGGTAGATGCAGAGGAAGCCGGGTAAGGCCCGTCTCCTTCCAGGAAGACATAGCCAGAGCCACCATGACAAGGCCATGTGGGGTACAGGGGCTCCTTCCTGAATCCTGCCCTCACTCCCTGCGTGACCTTGGGCTGGCTCCTCCTGCCAAGACTCAGTTTCTTCAGCTGTCCCAGGGTAGTGTCACCCAGTGAGGCTGGGTTCAGGAGTGACTTGACACACAGTGTCCCACTGTGGTTCTCGCCTACCCTCCTCTCCTCCCCAAGCTCCCAGACCCTGAAGGCTGCCTCTCTTTCTGAGCATGTCCTCCAACAGGCACATGCCTTATCCTTCCTCATTCTGGGAGGACTGCAGGAGGCTTCAGGCAGAGAGGCAAAGTTCAAGTCCTGCCACCCACTGCCCTGTGCCTGAGAAAAGGTATTCCTCTCTTGAGTACCGGGCTTACTGCTGTATGGTAGGTACCCATGTTCCTATGACACACGGGGAGGGGTCTTCCCAGCCAGGGCCTTGCCTGGGTGGGCTCCTCTGCCTCCGTCATTCGGCAACAGGGCTTTTCTCTGATGCGATTCTAACCCACTTTCGATGGTGCCCGGGAGTGTGAGGTCATACACAGAATCTTCTGGATCGATAGTGGTGACATGAGTGTACATGTGTACAAAACTGTTCCATCCCTCTGTACATCTAGGGTTTGTGCGCTAGGGCATGCTACATATATGTTACTTATAAAATGTGGAAAAGCATAGGCAGAAGAAACCAACCCACTCTAGGACACTGCTTTGTGTTCCAGAGAACCCAAATCTGGGGTGTGGGGGAGCAGGTCTGGGGTCTGCACTGAGACCTTAGAAGTGCAGGACCAGCAGTGACTCCCTGTCATCACTGGCAGTGATTTCAGCCCCAGCTGGTGCTCACTTGGCTGGGTCTGACCCCTGCCTCTGGGGCTGCCTTGTGGGCCTGCTCCCGGATGCTGCTTGATTCTCTCTTGGTTCTCCGGTGACCAGCTCGAAGTTGTTTAGAGTTTTGCAAACTGTTTAGTCATTGATCCTTCCTGTCCCCTGGCATCTCAGGGATCTCAGGGAGGTGACCTGGGTGGCAGTGTGCTTCCTAGAGATGCCTTCCAGGCCTAGCGGTGGCCCTTAGACAGCTGGTGACACAGGAGCTGCAGATGGCTCTCTAGGGACAATGTGATGAAGGAGAATGCCATAGGAGAAGTTCCTGGATGGTGTGGCTGAGAGCTACAAGGAGGAGAGGAACAAGGCACTGCTGGTGATCAAGTAAGGTTTGCTGGAGGTGACAGTGGCACAGGTCAGTGGACATAGAAAACATACACACATACACACACACACATACACAAACACACATACACACACACACACACACACACACACACACACACACGCACAAAGGTTCTTCCAGAAGTCTGTTGGAATGGAAAGGACTGGTTTGAATGAGGGGGAAGCTATGGAAGGAGGATACTGGCTTCCAGGGAGAGTGGAGCAGACAGCCCTGATCTTGGGATGCAGGGTGGGGCTGCATAGGAGCACAGGAAATAACCATCTGAAAATCAGAATCGCATTGGCAACAGGAGTCGCCGAGTATTCCAGATCCAAGAATAATGTGCCCCACAAAAGCTGGGATAAATAAACAAAAGGAGCTGGTGCAGGGTACCCTTGGAGAGTTTGAGCTTCTGCATAGTTCTCCTGTGGGTGGTGCCTTTCTGTGGGGGAATCTGGCATCCCTGCAGGGGTGACTGAAGTGTCCCCAAGAACAGCAGACATGGCAGACTCTGTCCTCCTGTCGTACCGTGGGGAGGGGTGCTTCTGACAGGGATTGAACTCTGGACTCCAGCACACTGTGGATCACACCCCCACGAGCAGGTTCAGCAGGAAGGGCCCGTTTCCTGCCGTCCCCTGTCCCACAGGACCCTGGGGGCTCTGCAGTGCTGGGGGTGGGGACTCCTGCATGGGAGAGACACACTGTTTCTGAGTTAGCCGCAGTAGATCAAAAGCAGGTCTGTTTGTTTGTGTTGCCTGAATGTTTACAGGAAGATGAGAAAGTAGCTATGTTTATTGAACATATCCTCCAGGGCAGAAGCCACAGGGAAAGGCGGCTTCCGGTGTCTTGGCAAGCAATGGTATGATTGGTCTGGGTTTCAAGCCAAGCAGAGGCTGAGATTTTGGAGGAAGGAGTTAGAATTCTGAAGAGGCCATAGCATCCTCTCGTCCTTCTAGGCTCCAGAAAGCCTTTCCTGGTGACTTCAAACAGTAACTGGAATCTCAGCCTGACTTCTATTCTGAACTCTACCTCTATTATGTTGAGTGACCATGGGCAATTTACTTAACCTCTCTGGGCCTTTGTTTCCAATTTTGAAAGGGGGGAGTTCCCAATTCAGTTCTCTCTGCTCCTTATGAGTGTTTGTAGGGTCAGAAGGATTCTGGTGTGGCCAGGCACACGGAAGATTTATTGCACTGTGACAAGTACCATTTATGTAAGGTTTAAAGCTAGGGAAAGACTGAAGGAAGTCCAGAGCCCAGGTGAGCCCATGGGGTCAGGGCAGAGGGTGTGCCCCCTTGACACAGGCACTACCCTGCCTCAGCGGCTGTGACAAAGGGCCTCTTCCTTCTTTAGCTAGACTTCCACATCCCTTGTCCCTGAGAATGCTGGCAGGATTTCCTCCCAGGAAGGGGATCTGTTGTCCGGTTTACATCCCCCAGGGAGTTGCAGAAACCAAGGAGTAAGGTAGCAATTCCTCCTGACAGTGGGCTGGGCTGGTCCTCAGATGGGAAATCCTGGGGCTCCAGGCCAGGCTGTGTGACAGAGTCAACTCAGCTGCCACTCACAAGAGGGGCCCAGAGCTATCTGTCTGCCTTGGGGTGCTGCATCAGGTGTCTCTGGGACACTCCCGGGCTGAAGCTCAGTCTCATGAGCAGCCTGCCGCCCCTGCTCCCGGGGTGGGTTGTGTACCCAGTATAGTTCATCACAGCTGCCTTCCTCAGAGCAATCAAGGCTACACACAAACCTGCACCCAGTGAGCACCTGCTGTGTGCCAGCCTTCGCTCTGCCTCAGAGGGGACAGAGGGGACAGGCCCATCCAGCTTTTAAGGAAACAGAACTCTTGTTCGGGAAGTGGGCAGGCAAACAGACATGAGGATATATGTGAGCGGTCACTGAGTGGGAGCCCTGAGGACTGAGGGGACCCGAAGAGCCTGCTCAGGCCCTGGGAGAGGGGAGGCACCGAGGAGCCCTGGGGGCCAGGAAGATGGAAGGCTGATGGTGGCTGGGTGGGCGGTAGTGGAGGCCTGTCTAGAAAAGGAAACGACGCGATCAAGCTTGGAGCCGGCAGCGTTCCTCACTAAGGGTGTGTTGGACTAGCAAATGTTCTAGAAAATGAGACGCGTCTGTCTACCCTGTGATCAAAACAGAAAAGGTCCCTGCCCTCAAGGACAGGCTCAGGAGGGTGGGAAGGCTGTACTGAGCACAAATAACATCCCATTCGTTGGAAGTAAATGATATTAAGAAAAATGTGGCCAGGCAAGGGCCAGAGTGACAGAGCAGCCTTGGTGAGAGTGGAAGAAAGAGAGAAGGGTGGAGCATGGGAAATCTGAAGACTCTCCGACTGAGAGTGGCCAGCTGGAAGGCTGGGAAGGGCCTGCCTGCCTGCCACAGACGGAACACGGCCCCTGGGGGTAATACCAGAAGCCTGGGTCAGAAAAGAGGCTGAGGAGGAAGTGCTCTCTCCTCTGGCTACTGATTAAGAGCTGTGGGAGGACTGGTGTGGGGTGGGGGAGATGAGGCTGCAGCTCACCATGTTTACCCAGCAGCCATGGTGAGCCATGAGGGTACAAGTCAGGCCACAGCTGTGGAAAGAGATGCAATCAGGAGATAACATGCATGCTGGGGACTAAGTGGGACTAAGAACACTGCCAGGTGACATCCAGGGTATCCCCAAACATTGGGGATCCTGCCATCACTTGCCCAGACTTGCTGACCTGTGACCCATGGATCCAGTCAGTAGCTTTGCCTGTCACCTCTCCTGTCCTGAGCATTCTTCAAACTGGGCCATGTGTTCCTGCTGGGCCAGATGTGCTCAAGATGTCCTCAGGGTCGCCTTCTCTTGTCTCCCAGCCTCTGCTCATTAGTATTTTTGGACAGAAGCAGCTCTCTCTCTCTCTCTTTCTTCCCTGTGGGGAATTGGCGCTCTGGTTGGTTCAAATTGAGTAACGCAAAGAGCAATTAAGTCACAAACTTCTCGGTCAAGGAGATGAGACAGGAAGAAAGAGTTTGTTGCTTGCTAGGCCTCTGGGCACAGCCTTTCTGGGCTGGCCTGGTTTGGGGACTCAGGTGGTGGAGATACTGTGCAATTTAAATCTGTCAGGAGAGCCGGGAGTGGGGGTAGGTGGAGCGAGAAGCAAGAGGTTTCCCCATTTTTCCCCCTGCCACAGCCTGCGTGGAGCCCTCCGCCTGAGTCCCCTAGCATCCTGCCCACAGCCTGTAAACACAACCTATCGTGTGAAGGGGCACACTGAGGCTCAGGCTAGGTAAAACAGCCGAGGTCACATAGCAGACAGAGATGGCTCCAGATTCTGTCACACGTCTTATGACATTTGCCTTTAGCCAATAACATCTCCAGATTGCTGCTTCCCTCCCATCTCCGAAGGAAAGAAAAGGAAAAGCCCTCACAAACAAACCATCCTGTTGCCATGGAGCTAAGCAGTGTCACCAGAGTGGCTGTGGTAAAGCTGGGCAGAGAGAAAATGGCTCAGGAAAACCTCCAGCGATGCTTCTGTTCCCATCCCTGCTCCCCATTCCCAGTCAGCACGGCGTGTCCACGGCTCTTGGAGGCAGCTGGCCAGTTTCAGAGCCATTGTGGTAGGCCCCACACCAGGTGCAAGCCGGCCAGGTGGGAGGCGTGAGGGCTGGAAGTCTGCCGGATTGGCACACGGGCCTACCCCTCTGCACGATCCAGAGGCTGTGCTCTGGAAAGTTCCACCTTCCAGAAGCTAACCGGTTAGTTCCCTAGAGAGGTGGGCACCTGGTGACTCGCACACTTCCTGTTCTGGAGCCTCCCACCCCTCCCCCCCCCCCCCCCCGGTCCTCCCATTTGACAAGGGCTGACATTTCTGTTCTTTCTCCCCTCTCTGTGGGCTCATTGTTGGGTGCTCCTGAGGGGACACGCAGGTCTGTGTAGAGACGAGTGAGGCCCAAGAGGAGCTTTTGCCGAAGGAAGCGAGTTCCGAGGAGGGTTGCTGGGACCTGAAGGGAGGATTTCCTTCTAGGGAAGCTGGTGGGGACTGAAGTTAGGGTAGCCATGTCATGGGTCCACCAGGGAGGGCCTGACTGGATTAGAGGAGCAGGAAGAAGAGCAGGGATGTGCCACCAGCATCCTTCTCCACAAACCACTCCCCTGGACATTGGATACCTTCTGTCTCTGGCCATGCCACTCCTTAACTTCTGTTCCTGCTGGCCTCAAACTCAGTCTGGACCGGCTCTGCTCCCTTTCTCCTGGAGATTCTGCCTAATCTCGTCTTTTATGACCTGCTCCAAAGGAGCCTTCTGCTTGCTTCTTCTCTGAACTCTGGCCTCACGCCACTGTCGGGGTGAGATAGTTGTATTAGAATGTGTCTCACCTTTACTGTTATAGCGTGAGCCCTGAGGCCTGCAGCAGAGAGTAAGGGATGCACAGGCTGTGCTCTCTCTATGCCTGGCCGTGCGATGTCCAATTAGAGCAGCGGTTCTCAGCCTTCCTGTGCTGCGACCCTTTAGGACAGGCCTCACGCTGTGATGACTCTCGACTTAAGGTTATTTTCATTGCTATTTCATAACTGTAATTTTGCTACTGTTATGAATCGTAATGTAAATATCTGCTATACAAGGTATCTTATATGCACCTCCTGTGAAGGAGTTGCACAACGCCCCCAGAGGGGTCACCACCGGTTGAGAACCACTGCTCTAGAGGGCACAGAATACAGCCCCTACCCAGGAAAGGAAGCATCTAGGATCAATAGGGGCCTTATTCTTTACTCTCCTCTTGCCCAGACTGAGGCAGGGCTGCTCTGGAACAATTCTGAAGGAGAAGTGTTTCCCGGGGCAGCTCAGTTCTCTGGTCCTAGAGAGGCAGGCCCTGGTAACCCTGTGACAACAGTATGCACTCTTAGGCTCTGCCCTCCCATGGGAGACTGCCGTATGCCTTCCGGACATCCGGGTCTCATTATGCCACAACTCAAAAATCCATCTTGTCTAATTGTGCTCCAGGCCTGAGTGAATTCAGAGACTATTAGCCAGGCTCTGGGGGGCCCCAGGTCTCCATGGCAACAGAGGATGCGTCCTAATGAACTAGGTCCTTGGAGACTAGCTGGGGGTTGGGGGTCCCTTGCCTGTCTCTTTGTGTGAATTGCTTTTGCTGTCTCTGCTTCCGAGACAGACCCCCATGAGAAGGAACACAGGGCTAGGGCGAGGACACCGAGACAAACCACGAATGGCCCACAACAGTATGTCCCTGTACCGCACAGAAGGAAGAATCTTCTAGCTGATCCCATGGCTGCTGCCAAAGATTTCTTCAACCTACAAACAGTCCTTCATCTAAAGTGCAAATGCACATGTATATACAGACACACAACACACATGCACAAATGTATGCATACACATTTGCACACATATGTAATGTATCCCCATACATATACATGTGCATACCCATATGCATGCTTGCATGTACATACACATGCATGTGTCCATATGCATACATACACACACACAACACTCCAAACTCTAAGAGCTTACGTACCACTTTTTCTGCAGCTCCTTTCCTAACATGAGTGTTGTTCCTTGACTCTAGGCTACTTCCGCCAGGTAGCTCCCGTGGAGTGACTGTCTCTCCTACTTCTAGGATGACCCTTGGCTAACTCATGCCCCAGGGCCCCCTTGCAGCCCAGTTCCAGGCCTGCACCTCAGAAAGGACACACTGTTTCTTTGCCATGGGGTGACAGCTCCTCCAATATGGGTCTTTCTCTCTCCCTGAGGGCTCGTTCAGCTGGTAAAAGGGTTTGTCAGTGTCCCCCTTCTCCTGAGCCTGGAGCGTGACTGTTGACACAGTTCCTAGGGACTCTACAGACACTGCTGTCTCTCATGGCAGTCATGACAGTCCCCAGAGGAAGAAGGTGACCTAAAATCAGGACCCTGGAGAAGGAGGGGACATTAAAGGGAGCCCCAATGACCTCCATTTTGCAGGGTTCTCAGGCCCATAGCCCTTGAGCTCCCCAGCCTGGTGGCAGCAGGGTGTATGGGAGGAGGGCGGGAGAGAGAGATGCAGATCCAGCAATTTCTCCACTGCCCCACCCCCTCCCTCTCAGGGCCCTGCTGATCGTGGGTTTTTAGAAAGAGAGAGAGAGGAATGAGTAGGGAGAGTGCAGGCTGGCTGATTTTTAATTAAAAGGGACTGGACACCTCCCAGCTACCCTTTGGGGCAGTAGCATTCCTGGAGTGTATGTCAACATCAGGAGGAACAAGGTGGCATGCAGGTGTGGGGGAGAACAGAGGTTTTTCCGGATCTGCACCCCCACTGCCCTAGGGCTCGAGCACTCCTGAGCATCCACCCTCCACCTGCCCTGAGCCTTCATCATCCCTGGCTGCGTTGAAGGAGATGCTGCTGCCCGGGCCTTAGGGCTGTGGGAAAGTGGGCTGACGTGTGGTGGGGGCTCACAGATCGCCTGTCCCGAACCCCATCCTTCCAGTATTACCCCCAAACATTGTCTTTTGTAAGTCACTGGAATTAAAACATAAATGTGGTCAACAAGGTCACAGTCAAGGGCAGTATGGGAGTGAGGCTGCTGGGATGACCAGGCAACTGCCAGACACCAGACACCAGACACCGCAATGAGGAATGCTGGGAGGAAGGGGAGGTAAACAGAGCAGGGCAGGGGCAGAAACAGAGAGGAAGTCGGCTCCAGGTAGTGATGCTGACGGGAAGATGAGTGACCAGTTGATAGAGGAGACAGCACCATGTGCATAGGCCCTGGGGAGAGGAGAAGGTTCCCAAGCAAACAGAAAAGCTGAGAACAGCCAGCGCCTTGCTGTGTTTTGTCGGGGCTCAGGCCTGGAGGACCCTTATAATCCCATTTGTAGGGACCGTGCACTTAACCCTAGGGACAGGGACTGGGGGACTGCTTAGTAGCCCTATGCAGGGAGTCCTGCCAGATTTGGCAGCTGGCTTTTGTTTGTTTTTTTAAGACAGAGTCTCACTAATATAGCGCAACTGATCTGGAACTCGCAATCCCCCTGCCTCAGCCTACCAGGTGCTAGAACTACAGGGGTGTGTGTATGTGTGTGTGTGTGTGTGTGTGTGTGTGTGTGTGTGTGCGCGCGCGTGCCATGCCTGACTCCAGATTTAGGTTTCAAAAGATCCTCCCTAAACTGTAACTATTTTCATGAAAACATAGAATCAACCTGACATGGTGTGGCAGGCCTGTAGTCCCAGCATTTGGGAGCCTGAGGCAGGAAGGTCTCGAGTTGTAGGCTAGCCTGAACCGTGTAACGTGACTCTGATAAAACAAAACAAACAAAACAAAAAAGCATGTCTAAGCTTTCTTGTCTACTCTGCGCTGTGGGAGGAATGCAGGATAATGCAGGATATTGTGTTCCTAGACAGTATAGGTGGTCCCAGAGCTAGGATCTGCTTGGCTGATGGGAGCCCCTTTGGCTCTCCCTGCTGTGGGGTCACCCCTTCTTTCCTGACTCCCTTAAGATAGGCATGGTAGGTAGAGGGTATGACCAGGCAGGGTAGGGGCCTCCATGAACTGAATGACGTCTATACCATAGGTCCCCTGCGATAGAACACGGAGAGGCACTGTCTGTCTGTTACCTACTGGCCACATGTCCCAGAAGCATGCCTGTTTCTTAGGCTCTGGGGACCATCTGTGCTGAGTGTCACCAGCACACACTAAGTGTGTCTCTTCTTGGCACCTGTGTGCTTTTATCTTCTGGGTGATTTGTATCCTTTGCCTAAAAACAGTGGCCCCTTGAATCTACAATTCTGCCCCCACTCTGAGCAAGAAAGTGTCTGAGAGCCCAGGGTTGGGGAGTGAGGGATTGGGGGAGACAACCCTGAGTGGTCAGGGAGTGTCTGAGGTGGGCGGGCTTGGGGGAGCACCCTGCAGGGCTGAGAGGGAAGGTGTTCACTAGACAGCTGCTGGGCTGACCAAACGAATGGGTAAAGGGTGAGCATGCGTAAAAGTGGCTTGGAACAGTGATCTAGTGAGAAAGAAAGGCATGTTTGTGGACAGCACTGAGGCGAGCCCCATGGTAGGACAGCCTTTAAAATAATGGTGTGGGGTGTGTATCCGTGTGTGAATGGGGGTGCGCGGGAGGTGGCATATGCTCACCTGTGTGTGCGTTCATGTGGAGGCCAGAGGACGATCTCAGGTCTCGTCCTTGGGAACAGAACCTCCCATGGGCCTGGCGTTCAGGTAAGGCCGACTGTCCAGCAAGCCCCAGGGGTATCTCTGCCTCCCTCCTGCTGGCATTATAGCCTTCTGTCATCATACATGGCATTTTTATGTGCGTCCTAGAGATTTGACTCAGGTTCTTGTGCTTGTAAGGCAGGCACTCTGCAGACTGAGCCATTCTCACAGCCTGTGTCGGTGTGAGGTCACGTGACGATGGCAGGGTGGGTAGGTTTGTAGGAGACAGAGTTAGGGTACTGTTGACCAAACGGGACAGAATAAGTGGGTCGGTGTGTTCCTGGGCTCTGATATTGAAGCTCTAACCCCCGTTGCATTTGGAGATGGTGTGTCTGATGAAGTAATGAAGGCTGAAAGATGGAGGAGGAGGGGACCCAACCCATAAAGTGCAGACCTGGCCCAACGGAACTGGTGTCCTCCCACCCGGTACCAATAAGGCCTGCCCCTGGTCGCTTCTGAGATCAGATGAGGTTGAGAGCATTCAGGGAGTTAAGGCTTTAGGCAGGACCGGTGTCATAAGTAGGGTGCAGGGGTCACAGAAGAGAGGAAAGGTCACGTGAGGATGTAACAAGAAAGTGACAGTCTGCGAGCCAGGATGAGAAGCATCACCAGAAACCATCCTTCCTGGGCCTTGTTCTTGAAATTCTGGCCTCCAGAATTCTGAGAAAAGACACGTCTGTTGCTTAAGCCGTCAAG
Organism: Arvicola amphibius; assembly: GCF_903992535.2. NCBI lineage: Eukaryota > Metazoa > Chordata > Mammalia > Rodentia > Cricetidae > Arvicola > Arvicola amphibius. Next base: position 130,907,219 of record NC_052049.1, on the reverse strand, counting down.
CCTATGGTATCCAGTTGCACAGCTTCTGTAGACGGAGATGTGTGGATGCTATCCTGGGGAGGGAGGTCAAGGCAGAAAGAATAATGAGGCAGCAGGCCTGCTGTACCAGAATTCAGGGTAGCTGGTCTTACCCAAGATTCAGAGTGAGAGCCAGGCTGTAGGGTTCCAATCCTGAGGTTCTGAACGAGCTTTGAACCCCCAGTTTCCACATCAGGACGGGGGGAGAACATAAGCAGAAGTGTGTGAACGCTCAGTGTGTTTTACGTGTGCAAAGCACCTGGTACAGAGTGTGTCAGGTGAATACTCTGCAGACCCGAGCCGTCCCTTCTCACCCTTACTATGTCTGCTCAAGGCTGTCACTGAGGACCCCCAGCATTGCTCAGAATGTCTTGGTATCTCTGTTCAGCACTAGCCTCTAAGGTTAGGAAATAGGCCTGGCTCTTCATGGCCTGCCCAGTCCCAAACCATCTCTCCATTGTGAATGGACCAAGCATGTGTCTGAGTCTGCATCATGCTGGTGAAGGCAAAGATGTCTGCTCAGAAGATATCCCTGCCAGAGTCTTGCCAATCCTCAATGGGATTTCATACTATTAAAGGAAGGAGATGTGGAATCCACGTGGCTAGACTGTGCAGGCCTTCCCAGGGACACTGGCAGGATCAGGTCCTCCCTGTGTGTAAGCTGTGATTAAAACCGACCTTCTTACTTCCTGGTAAGTTCAGTCCCAAATTTCAGCCTAGCATTCCAACACCGGAAATCTCCCCCTTCTAAGACTCCAAGGAGAGAAAGAAGGGCCCACGGTGCTTTTGTTCTGTCTGGCTACTGCCGCTCTGACCACCATTCTCTACCATGCATGTATTATCTTGATAGTCAGGAGACTACTAAGCAACTTTAAAGACGTTTCTCAAAAGAGAGAAAAAGTCCAAAGTCCCAGCTGCCCAGTATCATTCTGGGTCCTGGGGCAACGTGGTCCAAAACTGTATAAACCATTATCAAAGACGCACAAACTAAAGAGGTGTCTGCCTTTTGGAGAACAATTTGGCAACATGTATCACAAGCCATAAAAATGTCCACATCCTGTGACCTAGTAATCCCACTTCTGGGAATGTGTCCAAAGGAAGTAATCCAACACAGAGAAAGGCTCTGAGCATCAAGATGCTCAACACAGACCTATTTATACAGCCCCAAAGTGGAAGCAGAAAAGGGGCCTAACAGTAGGAGGCTGGCTAAGTGCATTAAGTAGTATATATCCGTGGAACATTCTGCAGCTGTTAAAACTTATAATACCAAGGGCTGAGGAGACGGCTTAGCTGGTAAAGTTTATGCCACACAACCACCAGGGCCTGAGTTCTGATTCTCACATCCATTCTCTCGCCAGACACGCATGCATGCACGCATGCACACCAGACACGATGGTGCTTTGTAGTCAAAGGCCTGGGAAAAAGAAACAGAAGGATCCCTGAGGTTCCTTGGCCAGCCTGGCCTACTTGGCAAGGTCCATGTGAGAGGCCCAATCTCAAAAAAACAAAGTGGACAGTGTCTGAGGAATGGCAGCTCTGGCCTCCACAGACGCATACACACATATATGCACACATGCCTGTGCACACACATGCACGCGTGCGCGCGCACGCACACACACACACACACTGATGACTGTTATGACAGTGTGGGAAATGGTCATGCTAAGCAGAAGCAATGGTAGGGACCGGTGAAACGGTTCAGCGGGTAAAGGCACCTGCCATGTGCCTACCTAAATGAGACAACTGTGCCTCATGTGAAGGTGAAAGGAGAGAACCAACCCTGCTGTCCTCTGATCTCCATATGTGTGCTGTGGTGTGTGTGCCCACACATACGCCATGCATACACACAACCATAAACAATGTTTAAGTCTAAATGTTAAGTGAACACGGTGGGGTATGGGGTTTACATGGGTCAGGAGGACAGCCATGTCTTCAGGATCACAGGCACACTGAAGCTGAAATGCAAAGGGACAGTGGACTGGATCTAGAGGTGGGTAGAAGGTGACTTCCCATGTCCCGGGGGGTCTCAGTGACAGGTCAAGTAGATTGAGGGCTCCATAATTCTGGTTCAGGATGTTAGATTAAAATACCTGCAAGAAGCTGGGAGTGGTGGCACACACCTTTAAATCTAGCACTCAGAAGGCAGACAGGCAAATCTCTGCGGCTTTGAGGTCAACCTGGTCTAGGTATATAGTTTCAGCTCAGCCAAGACTAAGATATGTCTCCCATATATATGTACACACACACACACACACACACACACACACACACCCCACCCCACATGGTTCAATGAGAGACCCCAACTCAAAAAAACAAGGTGAGGTGATAGAAGATACCAAGAGTCAACTTCTGGCCTCCACATATGCACACACACACCCCACGAATGTGTGCACACACATAAAACATTTCCCAAAAGGGGGTGGGGTGGAAAGGCAATTAGCAATGGTGTTTAAGGCAGAACCTATGGAAGTAGTCAGGATTGGTTGCCGTCATTAGAGCGGAGCTCCTGAGGTGCTCTCCAGCACAAAGTTCAGTGTTAGATGAATCCCCGACTGTGGGCTTCCAAACCTCCTTTCTTTATAAAAATTGCCAACCTGAGGTATTATATCATAACAATGAAAAACCGATGAACGTACCAGTCCTATGTCTGCTTCCTAGTCCTGAGTTGCTGTTATTTCCCGGTCTCTCAGGGAGTTAACATGTTTATTTCACTTATCAAAATGACTTGTCACCTTGCCGAGTAAAATACTCTGAGGACCCGCTGAGGAATTTTAGATTCGGTGAGGTGTAGGCTTGGGGGATGGGTCAACACAGCATGGGGGCAAACAATGTCAGAGTAGAAAAGAAGCAGAGGCCCCGCCTGCTCTTAGCCCTGACTTCAGGAGACACTAACAGCCAGTGGTGACAGGTGGCACCTTCCCTTTCACACCCCAGAAAAGAACCCAAGGGGGAAGAAAAGAAGCACTTGGGACAATGCTGTGTTTGTCTTCACAAGAGACTGGGAAACGGTCCATATTCTGGACGACTCAGCTGTGCAGGCACTGGGCCCTGCCACTGAGCATGGCGTGTGGGAACAGCTCTCAGCACACATGCATCTATGATAATGGGGACAAATCTTTACAGTATACATGAGCATTATCCAACAGCATTTCCCATTTTTTTTTTTTTATTTTCAAAGCAAGAACTCTGAATCTAATCTCTTTTGTTTAGGTTTTTTTCCTGGCCATTATCATCAACTTGTAACCAACACTCTAAATAAAGACAAACATCCATAATCCACTTTGGGGGGATATGGGTATAGTTTTTTACGCTACTCCCTGCTGATCAGGGCACTGATAATCTTATGCGGACCTAAAGAAAATTTAGGATTATGGTCAAGTCCTGACTGGGGTATTCTGTGAGGCTGGATTATCTCAGTCAGCAGTTTTGACGCTGTTCAAACTCTGTAGAACTCAGAGGAAACTGCAACAGAGGTGTTCTGAAATATTGGATCACCTGCGCCATCTTTTCCCATGGGAGATTTTTCAGTGGTCTTCCTTGATCAAACCCTATTTTTCTTAGTCCAGAATGAATCCACAGCTTCTCATTTACTGTGGAAACAAAAGCAAAACCTCTTCTCCAAAGTAACATATCTTTTGACTTAAGTTTTGAAGTCGAGGCATTTTCAAAATATATAGGTTTATAATCAAATGCCTTTTAACAGCTATTGCTCCTTCCTCAGCAGTCAAACAATTCAAAGACAACACAATAACATACAGTGTCCAGACTCTCTGTGTATTTGCCTTCTTTTTGCACACTATTTCTTTTATTTTTATTTTTAATTTATTTTTATTTATTTTTTTTGAGGCAAGGTTTCTCTGTTTATCTTTGGCTGTCCCAGAACTCACTCTGTAGACCAGGCTGGCCTCAAACAAATAGAGATCCACATGCCTCTGCCTCTCAAGTGCTGAAATTAAAGGCTTGCACCACCACACCTGGCTACTCTATTTCTTTTTAAGAACTTTTTAAAAGGACTTTTTCTATCCTTTTTCTTTTCTCTCCCAAGTCTATACATATTTTTAAACACACTGTAAACTGTTTGGAGGTTTTTTTCATCTAAATCTGTCTTTAGTGTATATCTCTATTTTTTTCTGACCACGTGCATCTTTAATCTGCTAAATGGCGTGTCTAGGATTAAAGCTCTGGCTTTGGTGCCTGGCTCCACCCAATTCCTTAGCTTCCTGTGAGTCTAACCTCATGACAGAGGAACTGGTGGAAGCCAGATTTATTGTCACAACTCCAGTTTCTGGTCCATGCCACCACGAAGCAGCCTGATTTTGACTGCTTATAAACACCATTTGAGTGTTTGGTGGCAGAACCTCTTAAAATAGCTGTGAGGTTTCTGCTGCTAATGCTGAGTCAGGAAGCCTCTCTTAAAGAGCCACGCCTCTGCTGACGTCAGCAAACCTAGCCTACAGGAATAAAGATGGTTACCAAGAATCTGTGTTTGACTCTGTTCTTGTCTGTCTAGAATCCTTTCTTAAAAATAAAAATCTCAGGTTCATGTGGAAATTCTTGCCAAACATTTGGGTGCCATTTGTAAACCATTGGATTACATGAGGCTCAAACCCACAGCCCTGAGATTAAGAGTTTCATGCTCTACCAGGCATGCTCTAGAAAGGAATATAAGGCAGGAGGAGACAGCTCTTAATCTCAGTCTCATTCTGAGATTCATGGAGGCAGGATCACTGCTTTGAACTGAGGCAGAGGTAAGAGCCAGTGGCAGACTGTTTTACTTTTCTAACCTTCAGGATGAACCCCAATGTCATCTGTCTCTGGGTTGTTATTAATTGTGCTACATTGGATGATGTCTGCCTCCTTCCAGCTCTGCACTTGGCATTCCCAACATGGCTTCTAACTGACCCCAGCCGATCTGCTTTGTTGTTCATTTGTTTCTCTCTGCCTGAATCCCTTACCCTGCTCCAGAATGTCAGGGCCACTCCCAGGGTTGTAGATGGAAGTTTCTGTCCTGTCTGGTCCCTCAGTAGTTCAGTACCCAAGTAACACACAGAGGCTTATATAAATTATAAACTGTTGGGCCTATTAGCTCAGGCGTATTATTAACTAGCTCTTGCAACTTAAATTAACCTATAATTCTTACCTATGTTTAGCCACATGGCTTGGCACCTTACTCGGTGCAGCGTTCTCATCTTGATTCCTCTGCATCTGGATGTCAGCTGCAGACTGAGCCTTTCCTCTTCCCAGAATTTTCCTAGTCTGGTCGCCCTACCTATACTTCCTGCCTGGCTGCTGGCCAATCAGCATTTTTATTGAACCAATACGAGTGAAAAATCTTTACTAGCTAAAAGAGCATTATCTCACAGCACTGGACTGAAGAGAGAAAGCTACAGTGAGGTCCCCCAGAGATTCCTGCAGCTAGGTAGGAGAGAGCAAGAGGTGGAGGCCTTGAGTTGCAGCTGTATGCTTTCTACCTAAGCTGGCACTCTCAAAACCAGGTCATCCACACCATGCACCCATGCAGTGTCATGAAAGTTTGGAGGAGTTAGACACAATGCTTAGGGCAAAGGCATGATTCGGGATGCTCTAATAGAGACTCAAAGTAACATGACCAAAACAGAAGTCTGGTTACCTGTCATATCACAATCTAGAAATAAGTGTGCTGGCCATTCAGATGACTCCCCTTTTCTAAGCTGTAGGGGCCCAGGTTCCTTCTCTCTCATTGCTCAGTCATCTAAAATGACTCCCTTTCTCCATGTGAAGTGAAGATAGCAGAAGTAACTTACTCCCCTTCCTCCACATATTACCAGGTGCTGTTAGTGGTAATTACCAAATTGACCAGACTTTGTCATGAGACCACATGCTAAATTGCAAAGGTTCTTGGGAAATGTAGTCCTTTCATCCCCAGTTAAAAACTAAAGCTGTAATTAGGTGAGACCAGGACAGATATTGAAGGGAAATGAGCCATCTCAGCAAAAAAAAAAAATAAATAAATAAACAAACAAACAAAAACACTGCAAACTCGGTGCTTCTGGGCTTCAAACATCTGTGTGGTGATAGCAGTCGCTCATTAGCATGACATGTGTCAGAATAAATCAAACATGAGACCTCCCCCCTCCCATCTTAGACCTCTCAGCTGTCTTTCATAACCTTGAAGGACCGATCTTTCATCCACTGGCAGATAGCAAGGCTCTTTATTTGTTTATTTGTCTTCTCTTTAGTGGCAGGTTCTCCCGTAGCCCAGGCTGGTCTCTTAACTCTCTGTGTAGCCTAAGATGCCCTGGGCCTTTTGATCTTCCTGCCTTCACCTCCTGTGAGTGATTTGATTACAGACACGTGCCATCATGCCTGGTTCTGTGGTACCTAGAACCCAGAGCTTTGTACATGCTAGGCAAACGTCCTACAAAATCCCACCCCTAACTTCGTTGGCTTCTTCAAGACTGACAACACATTTCATACATTTCTGCTTTATTGTGCAACTAAAGCTTACTTTCAGACGTGTTCCTGACTTCAACAGGGGTTATCAGACCATGCATTTAGAAACCTAGATTAGAAGCCGGGTAGTGGTGGTATACGCCTTTAATCCCAGCACGCAGGAGGCAGAAGCAGGCAGATCTCTGAGTTTGAGGCCAGCCTGGTCTACAACAGCTTGTTCCAGGACAGGCTCCAAAGCTACAGAGAAACCTTGTCTTGAAAAACCAAAAAAAAAAAAAAAAAAAAAAAGGAAGGAAGGAAGAAAGAAAGAAATAAACCTAGATTAGAATAATCCTAGAGGTTATTGGGTCTGAGACCTGACATCTACTAAGATGCCTGCCTCGGTCCTACCCCCGGCCAAGATCCTGTGTATATGCCTGTGTTGATGGCTATAGCTGCAGAGGGTCTCAGTGAAGACTCTTTGCCCCAGTACCATCTTAAGGTGGCCCCAGAGTCTAATTACCACTATTCCTGCTTTTCAACCCCAGGGTGCTGTGTGTTTAGCTTCATCTTTCTAGATTTGGTTCTGGTAGCTTGTTTAGTTACCCTCCAATGGATGGTCCCTGTTTGAAACCTGCGTCATTTCCTTATTAACGTCTGTGTCCTAAATGTGTGGTCCTAAACTACGTGGATTGGGTTCTTTTGGGTGCTTGTTAAAGTGTGGATCTCAGGCTCTTGTCCTGACCTCCTGAGTCACAGACTCTAGCTAGTTGGCCCTGGAGTAAGGGTCTGCACCTGGGAGAACCCTTGAGCTCATCTTTAATGTATTGGCAGAAGGATTCGAAAGCAAGTGCCAAAAGACCCCTCCTGCTAACAGCAGCTGAGTGTGCAACACCCACGCCACCCGTGGAGGGACAGACTGTGTGCAGCTTCATGCTACTCAAATATCTGTCGACAGAAAGGCTGTCACCATGCAAAACTGTGAACAGCTTCTTAAAAATTTTTTGGAAGCATGTAGCGGCTGATTCGTGACATTGTTCTTGTTTCTTGTCCCTGTATGGTTTCCCCACGCATGTGTGGGCACAGGTAGAGGAGAGGAGCCTGAGGAACCTGTGAGCCAAACAAGATCAGGAACCATGACGTAAGACTGAAAGGAGCATCCCAGAGCCTCATGAGACAGGAAGAGTGCCTATCACCCCCACAGGCAGTGAGAGCAGCTAAGCCTGGAGGTCAAGGATGTAGACAGAGGGTCACTGGGGAGATTTCAGGACTCTGCAGAGTCCTTGGGAGAATGGCCATTTTTCCATTTCTATCCTGTGCCCTGGGGGAGGGGCCCTTTGTCCAGTCTTCAGCCGTGACTAGAAATCATTGTGTCCTGACTATGCCCCTCACAGCCTCTTAGTGACAGGCCTGTTGTCCGAGATGCGCCCGAGGCTGGTCCAGGCCTGCGCCCATGTATTACACAGTAATAACTGGAACAAAGCTGCAGTGTGTGGGAGCTGGCTGGGGTGGAGGCAGTTTCCCCCAAGCAGACCTGTTTACTAGGCACTGGGAGGCAAGAGGGGGGCATGGAGTACTGAGTGTTAAAAACAGGCTTCTCAGAGGGGGTCCCTGAGAGGAGAGGGGCGTGGATGTAGATCTTGCTGGTTGACCAAATAGGAAAGAAATTGTCCCTCTGCTTCCTGGAACACCCACACTTTCTCGGCCATTGACAGGGCCTCTGCTACTGACTGACCCTAGCCAGCCAGTCATTCCCTGGGATGCCTACAGTGTGTCCTGAGGGTCTTGGACACCCAAGAGAGAAGATTTGAGGTGATCCCCTGATCAGAGCAAACCTAATCATTCCCCAAGGTCAAGGAACTTCTTGAGTGGATAGTCAGGTCTTGCTTCTCTCTAAACACCCTAATCCAGAGCCTGGTACGGGGCGTCTCCATGGTGAGTGTGGAATGCGAAAGAGTTACTGTTCCACTGCTGTTTGCCTGCAGCTTGGACAAGCAGATGCGATGCTCTCTGGGCGTTTACATCCTCCCCGGACCATTACTGCTGCTGTTGCAGTGTAGTACTGGGAACTGAACTCGGAGTCTTGTGCATGCTGAGAAAATGCTCTGCCACTTGAGCTCCTTCTCCAGTCCTTTTTCTGAAATGGGATCATTGTAAGTTACCCAGGCTGCCCCTGAACTCACAGATAGCCCAGGCCGGACTTAAACTTGCAGTCCTCCTCCCTCAGTTTTTTTAAGTAGCTGTGATGACAGGTTTATTCTGCCGCGCCTGTCTCCCTAAATTTCTTATGATGAGGTTTTCATTCCCCAAGTGGTGATATTAGGAGGTGGGGATTTTAGGCGGTGATTTTTACATCACAAGGGCAGAACCTTTCATGAATGGTTGGCTGAGTGCTTGTCTAGCATGCATGAGGCCCTGGGTTCAATATCCAGCACTAAATAAGTAATGTAGGGAGGTACACACATGTAATCCCAGCAGTTAGGAAGTAGAATCAGGAAGATCAAAAGTTCAAGGCCACCCTTGACCACATATAGAGTTTAAGGGCAACTGGAGACATATTAGAGTCTCAAATTTTAATTAAATAAAGACTGCAAGGCCTTTACCCCTTCCACCGTGTGAGAACACAACTAGAAGTTTCCATCCTTGTGCCAGAGAGTGGGCATTCACCAGATACCGAAACTGTTGGCACCTGGGCCTGAGAGTTCCCATTGTGTATAAGCCACTCAGTCTAGAACAATCAGGATGGGCTGAGCCAAGAGAGACTCTGCAGCCCCACTGCCTGATGTCGACTGCTGATGAGCGATGCAATGATTCTCCAAACAGGAGAGCGGAGAGAGTAGTCATGGGAGAGAGCCGGCCCTGGGAGATGGGATGCAGGACAGTTTGGAATGGGATGCAGGACAGTTTGGAATGGGATGCAGGACAGTTTGGAATGGGATGCAGGACAGTTTGGGATGGGATGAAGGGCAGTTTGGAATGGGATGCAGGACAGTTTGGCATGGGATGCAGGGCAGTTTGTTAACAATGGCTCCTCCCTCCTCAAGTGGCCCTGTCTACTTGAGGTCTCCTGTCCTTGGAAAAAAACCTGCCCTGATAGAGAAATCCTTGCTTAGTTTGGTTAGATGAATTCCCAAGGCCTGGTCTATAGCTGTGCTAAGAACAGCATAATGAGAGGCATAAGTAGGTCACAGCTGGGGACCTCTGATCAAACGACCTCAGATTCCTGTGTAAACCAGGGCCTTTGCCCCTTCTCTACCTACAAGTTACCATATTTAATGCGGCAGGGAGAGTTAAGCATCTCAGGGGCTGGGTATCACTGTGTAAAGGAAGTATCTTGCAAGTGGGGGGTCCTGGGTTCAACTGTCAGCACACACACACAAAAAAACCTCAGGCAGGATGAGCATTGCTTGAAAAAGCTCCCCTTGCCCTAGTTTTCTTTTCAGAGAGAGAGTTAGCTTTTTAAAAGTCATATTTATAGACTTCAGAATTTTACCGTGACTCCCGCCGAAGAGAAAGGCCTCAGTCAAGGTCATCCAGCCCGTCCCTCGATGCCTGGCCTGCCTGTCTTGGTCTTATAACGTTCCCTCAGTTGTCTAACGGACCTAGATTTAAAAATTCTCCTTGATACTGTGGGCCATTTTAAGAATCTTCTAGGTGGGCTGGAGAGATGGCTCAGTGGTTAAGAGCATTGCCTGCTCTTCCAAAGGTCCCAAGTTCAATTCCTGGCAACCACATGGTGGCTCACAACCATCTGTAAAAGAGGTCTGGTGCCCTCTTCTGGCCTGGAGACATGCACACAGACAGAATATTGTATACAAAATAAATAAATAAATAAATAAATAAATAAATAAATATTTAAAAAAAAAAGAAAAGAAAAGAATCTTCTAGGTAAGGTCCTCCATTTGATAGGCAATGAGTGTGTCATGCCAGCTTGTGGAACACAACATGCTTGGCCGATTCTGGCCAAAGCCTTCCACAGCGCATGCACATGAAGGTCTGGTTTACTGAGAGCTGAGAGCTGGCTCTTGTGTGTGGAGCACAGGTCTGTGGGGAGACAGGCAAGAACTGGTATGCTGTGTACAGAACTCACACAGCCAGACACTTCCAACTGTGCAGAGCTGGGAGCGGATTTGGAGCTGGGGGTTTACAAGGAGGATGTGTGGAAGCCATGGCTGAAGAGAGAGCATGAATGTTCATATGTGTCCATACACACATGCCCTCAGTCAACTGGAATCTGAGGGGACAGGGACTTAGATGGACAAAAAGCTTACTGAAAAGAATATCATCCAACTTACAAAAACTTGGGGGAGTTTGGACACTGAGAAGAAGATATGGACCGAGGGGTTCTATTTTTTAATCTGGGAGAAATCGCTGAGGTGGAAGGAAAGGATTTGTGGGAAGGTGGAGGAGAGAAGGAAGGGCACACATCATGAGCACTTCCTAGGTGTTCATCTTGCCTCATTCAGTCCTCCCAGTCAAAGGCAAGAAGAGGGATGTTATAATTAGCTGCCAAAAGGGCCACCAGAGTCGGAGAGGTTCAAAATCATCGAGGGATTGTCAGGGCACAGATGCAGCCGAGGCCTGCCAGTCTCTCAGTCCTCACCTGCCATTGCATGGCGGGACTGGAGAGTTGCAGCTAGGGACCCTGGAACCCAGAGATAGAACAAGGTATAGGTGTGCTGGCCACTGCCCTCCCCTGCATATCTGCAAACCCTGGAGCTGGCCACTGGCTCCAGTCTCCTCCTCAGAGGGTCTGACCTGCTTCCAGACAGTCTCTGTTTATGATCTATCTCAGCTTACTCAGAAAGTCTGTTCCAGGCCTCAGTTCCATGCTGGGCCTCTGCATTCCCACCAGGAGATGAGAAATGGGCCGGCATGTAAGCACAAGTGTGTGTCAAGAGAACGTGTGAGTGTGTGGGTTTACTGTCAGCAAACTCAGTGAGGAGAGCTGCATCAGATGGACACTGGCTCTTCTCCTCACTCTTCCCCACCCCGTCGCTCCCCCTTTTTAAGCTTCACAGTGAGCCTTAGGCAAGCAGGGACTAAGGTACTTTCTCTTGTTCACATCTAGTAGCCTCAATCTCAAGGCTCCATTGAAGGCTTGCCATCCCGCTATGTCTAGAGGGTCCCTGGGAAGTTGTGGTAGAATGCAAGGTTGACCTCTGAGCAGGCACCCACACTTTGCTCATGAGCATTGTCCTCTGATTTCCAAACTTCTTGGCTCACTTGAAGAAGCACTAATTGAGCAGCTAATGTGTCAAGATCTGCATTAAACAGTGGCGACAGAGGTGACCCAGGGTAAGTCCTCACCCTCCAGGAACCCAGGCTGAGTGCTGTGGCATTCAGACTTGTAGGGCTACAAGACCCAGGAAGAAAATTACTTCATAGACTGGGTGTGGAGGTCAGTTGGTACAGCAATTTCCTAGCACAGTCTAGGCTGTGGGCTCGATAGTGGCATCACACAAAAAAGAAAGAAGGAAGGAAAGCAGAAGGGATGAAGGGTAAATATACTGTATGTTATATATACAAAAACTAAATCAAAAGTGGTGTCATGCACACCATGCACACTATGCTTCTACTCTGCTTCACTAAAGAAGAAAAAAGAAAACCACCCTGGGGTGTCAAGATGGCCCATCAAGTAAAGGTACTGGCCTCTAAACCCGACAGCTCACGTGAGTCCTGGGCATCAGATCTGAGAGAACCGATTTTCACAAGTTGTTCTCTGACCTCCATAAGCACACCATGGTAGATGCAAAACACCAGCTCATGTGTGTGTGTGTGTGTGTGTGTGTGTGTACATGCGTGCACATAAAATAAATAAAATTGTAATTAAAAATTTCTAGATGTGCTTTTAGAAAAATTACTGATCAAAAAGCATCTTTCTAACTGGATAAGCTTCTAGTAGGAGGCAGGCCTCCAGCGTGAGACACCAGCCATTATTTCCTGTGTTGGTGGACTGTATCGTATTTAATTCTATGCTGTGGGAAAAGAGAGCAAGGAATGGGTTGTTTTGATTGAGAAATCAGAGGCTATCCCCAGTTCAAGTGGCCCTTGAACCTGATCCAGAAGTGTGCTGGGAATTCAGTAGACAGAAAGGGAGGCTGCGGCCAGCCGGAAGCTCCCGCAGGAACATAGGCTGCAGGATCAAGGAGGCGCCAGATGCGCCTCACGCGGGCACCAGCTTCTAGTCATTAGACTCGGTGCGCTGTCATCCTGGGCATGGACACGAGGCCTCTTTGCGTCTTTATGAAATGAAATAAGGCTGTGGAGACTCAGAGCGGCTGCGTGTCCTGCCCAGGGGCATGGTAGGAGAGCCGAATTTGGATTCGGGCATTTACTTTTGGGCTTAATTCAAAGAAGTGCTGGAACGCAAGCTGCGATTTTTTTCAATATCATTCTGTAGGTAAGAGGAGGACATCCTATTTTTTTGAGAAAGAGAAATAACCTGATGAATTTTTTTTCAGGAGAATCACAAATGTACAGTAGGAGATGGGCTTTCTTCGGGGGAGTCACATATGTATAATAGAGATGGGCTTTCTTCGGGGGAGTCACATATGTATAATAGAGACGGGCTTTCTTTTGGGGAGTCACATATGTATAATAGAGATGGGCTTTCTTTTGGGGAGTCACATATGTATAATAGAGACGGGCTTTCTTCGGGGGAGTCACATATGTATAGGTGATGGAGACCAGGGCAGCTATCATTTTGCTGCCAGGTCAGCAGCCTCCGAGACCGACAACCATCTTTACTTTGCGGTGGTTCTCAACCTTCCTAAGGCTGCGACCCTTTAATACAGTCCCTCATGTGGTGGGGACGACCCCCCTCAACCATAAAATTATTTCATCACTACTTTTATAACTGTAATTCTGCTACAGTTACAAATTGTAATGTAAATATCTGATATACAGGATAGCTTATACGTGAACACACACACCCACCCCAAAAAAGAAAGGGATGGCAGCCTACTGGCTGAGCCCTGCTGCTTTAGGGACATGGGTGACGACATTGCTCCACGTCACGTGCTGGTGAGGACAAAAGGAAAGTAATCCATGTTTCCTTTTGTGCTTTGACTGCTGGGAGGCTCGGAACCCCGGCTATGGCACTGCTGGTTCCAGGGAGCCCTGGAGAGCTGTAGCCCCTCTGTGGACTCATTTTGCTTTGCCTTGGTTCTCATCGTCCTTTCGCCTCAATTTCACCATCTCCCTTCCCGTGCTCTGTAAGATGTCATTTTAGTGCAATGTCTTAAGAGTAGACTTTACCTAAACCTGGCGATGGTGGTGGTGCACACCTTTAATCCCAGCACTCGGGAGGCACAGTAGGTAGATCTCTGTGAGTTCAAGGCCAGCCTGCCTACAGAGCGAGTTCCAGGACAGCCAGGGCTACACAGAGAAATCCTGCCTCAACCTCCCCTACACACAAGAAGAGTGAGCTTTATCTAAACCACATGGAAGTAACAGGAGTTTGTTTCTTCTCAGGAGAAATTAGGAGGAGGGCGGGCTTCTGGGCATCCATCCAAGTGCCAGGTGATTGACAGATGTGGTCCTTATCTTGAAGGGTCCTCCTTCTCCTTGCTTCTTGAGGAATGACCAGGGACCGCCAGCACATCCCAGCATTGCAGAAAAACAAACAAAAAGCCGAAACAAACATGACTTGGGGGCTGGGACAGTAGCCAGACAGGCACTTACCATGCAAACATGGTTCAAGACCAGAACCCAAGATGTTGTGGCACGCTCTTGTAATCCCAGCACTGGAGAGTTGGAAACAGGAGGATCCCTGGGACTCACTGGTCCAGCCAAACTTCATTAGAGACTAAAGTAGCTCACCCAGGGAGCTTCAGGAGAGCCACCCCACGTCCGTTCACTCGTGGGCATGTTGGGGGTGCCTCCATAGGCAAGCTGCCCAAAGTCTAGGGTGCTACAGAGGAAAGAGCAGGCACGAGCTCTATCCTTGAGGAGTTTCATTTATATGCTGCCATACCTGGTTTTTACGTGGGTGCTGGGGGTCTGAACTCAGATATGTGCATACAAGTACATTGCCAATGGCACCATCACCATCTCCTCAGCTCCGCCACTTTATTAACTCAGTTTGTGCAGTCTTACTGTGTGGCCTAGGCCGACCACACACGCACTATTCTCCTGCCTTAGCTTCCCCATATCTGGGATTGTAGGAATAGGCCACTGTGTCCAGTTTTCACTGTCTGTTTTTCAGATGAAGAAGGAGGCTCAAAGTGGCACCTGCTTGGGGCAGCACTGCAAGGAAGCAGCCCCCATCTCTTACACATCCCTCCCTATACTCAGGAAACCTAGACTCGCTAAGGCAGCCAAGCAGAAGCCAAGCCTGCTACCAGTGCAGGTCCTGTGTCCTTTCTCACCCTTTCCTCCCCAGCAGAGGTCATGCTGGAATCCTAACAGCGGGCACATGTGAGAAAACTTGACATGTGTGACCTCCAGTCCACCCCGCCCACAGCCGTGCTCCATCCACCTCCTGACCCCACCCAACACATCCCAGGGAGAGCAGTGAGTGAGGTCAGCCCTCCCACCCACCATGTGAGCTAAGGCCAATCATGAAGACTGGGAAGCAGCTCGGGCCAGTGGTGTGGATTCTTGGGAGAAGCCCAGGGAAGTCTTCTGTCTGTCCAGAAACCCTACTGGGAGCTTCATCGTGGTGTCCTGGGCCTGTTCGCCTGGGAATGACGGTGGTGAGAAAGCTGACTGTGGGCTTGGGGGCAGGGCACACTGCATGCTAAATCCCAGGTCCCAGAAAGCCTGTGTGATAGTTACTACTGTCAACTTGACAGGGTCCAGAAACACCCAGGAGACACATCTCTGGGCACATCTATGAGGGAGTTTCTAGATTGGGTTCACTGAGGTGAGGAGACCACACTGATGCTGTAGACCTTGAACTAAATAAAAAGGAGAAAGCAAGCTGAACTCCAGCCTGCACCTCCCTCTGCTTCCTGGCAGGGTGGGTTTACCAGCTGCCTCATGTTCCTGCTACTGTGACTTCCCCGTGAACCTATGCTGGCTGGTTTTGTGTGTCAGCTTGACACAAGCTAGAGGCGTCAGAGAGGAAGGAGCCTCAGGTGAGGCGATGCCCCTGTGAGATCCAGCTGTAAGGCGCTTTCTCAACTAGTGACTGTGGTGGTGTGAAAGAAAATGGCCCCCAAAGGGAGTGGCACTATTAGGAAGTGTGGCCTCGTTGGAGGAAGTGTGTCACTGTGGAGGCGAGCTTGGAGGTCTTATATATGCTCAAGCTACACCCAGTAAGACAGACTACTTCCTGTTGCCTGTGAGTCAACTGTCATCTGCTTCTCCAGCCCATGTCTGCCTGTATGCTGCCATGTCCCACCATGATGATAATGGACTGAACTGTAAGGGAGCCACCCCATTAAATGTATTTCTTTATGAGTTGCCATGGTCATCGTGTCTCTTCTCAACAAGAGAAACCCTAACTAAGACAGTGACCAATGGGGAGGGTTCAGCCCATAGTGGGCGGTGCTATCCCTAGGCTGGTGGTCCTGGACTATATAAGAAAGCAGGCTGAGTAAGCCCATAAGCAGACCCCTCCATGGCCTCTGCATCAGCCCCCACCTCCAGGTTCCTGCCTGCTTATGTTCCTTCTTGTTCTGACTTCCTTAAGTGATGAACAACAAGGTGGAAGCATAAGCCAAAGAAGCCTTTGCCTCCCCACCTTGCTTTTTGGTTATGGTGTTTTGTTGCAGCTATAGAAACCCTAAGACAGAACCCAAATATCCCTTGTGTGCCTTAGGTTGATTTTTGTCAGGTATTTTGTTATAGCAACAAGAAAAGTCAGGATGAGGTGGGAGGTGGGCGTGTTTGAGCCCCTACAGTCCTAGGTATTCAACCCAGGGCTTTGCACATGCAAGGCCAGTCCTCTCCTACTGTCCACATGCATAACTCAGGAAGTTTTTTTTAAAGTCATCTTTACTGGGATCTAATTTGCATGAAATTAAAACTATCCCATTTTGGGGTCCCCATCTTCTCGGGATCCTATACTATGCATGTCACAAATACATGAAAGTATGAAACCGTCTTTCTTGGGATAAGAAGCGTCCCCTATTGAATTATTAGGAGAGGTGCCCACCTGTCCTATGGTCAGCTGTCCTCCATCCTAGACCTGACACAGCTCACCTGTGCTGTCTTTATATCCAGGCTTTGCCAGAATAACCCAGAAATGGAATTGTTCAGCTTGTAACTCTTGGTTCTGCTTACCTGCTTCAGCCAAGTGTGGTTGAGACTCACCCAGGAGCAGGTGGGGATTGGCGACTTGGGCCTTGTATTTCCCAGCCATGCTTCAGCGTAAGCCCCAGATTATCTTTCCAAGGTCAGCTTTCATCCAAACAACACCTTGTAGCCAGACATACGGTTTGTTTGACTCGCACATAGATTCTTCCACATTGGCTTCTTCAAAAGCCAAAAGGCAGGTCTGGGGAGATTGCTCAGTGGTTAAAAGCACTGGCTGCTCTTGCAGAGGACCTGGGTTTGATTCCCAGCAACCAAGTGGCAGCTCATAACTATCTGTAACTCCAGCTCCAGGGACAATGACACCCTCAAACAGACAGACATACAGGCAAAACACCAATGCATGTTTAAAAAAAGAAGAAGAAAAGGGAAGAAGAAAAGAAAAAAGACAAAAGGCTCAATCTTCAACAATTTAAAAAACAAACAAAAAATAAAAGCAAGAGCTGGAGAGATGGCGTGGCAGTAGAGCACTGACTCCTCTTCCAGAGGTCCTGAGTTCAATTCCCAGCAACCACATGGTGGCTCACAACCATCTATAATGGGATCTAATGCCCTCTTCTGGCCTGCAGGCATGCAGCAGATAGAGCACTCATACACATAAAATTAATAATATATAGTAATAAAAAAGCAAAATGATATAAAAACCCCAAACCAGGGATTGCTCTTGGGTTCACAGGCTTGGCAACAGCACCGTCCTCTACTGAGCCATGTCACGAGCTCCCCATGAAACTTCTGCAGGGGGTGAAGTCCCTCTTAGCAGCACCAATAACCTATAGATCAATGCTAGAGGAAGGAGAGAGAGAAAGGCAGGCTTCGTTCTCTGTAGGGTGATCTGGTGTATATGGACATTTGTAGTAACACCCACACACCCAAGGGCCCTTTCTGCAGAGCACCCAGCCCATCAGTGGAGCAAGTGCTTTCATGCCAATAGCTAGTAAGTGACAGACAGGGTTGTCTCCCTGGCCTGTGTCCACTGCCATGGATGGCACTTCTCCACTCTTGGGATCTCTCTGCCATTCCTGTCTTGTCTGGAGGTTATTGCTCCCAGGAAGACCCTGTTTCCTGTGGGGTGTGGAGATGGGACTTCAGAAACGGCAGAGCAGAAGAGGGAGGGGGAGGAGCATCATGCTACACAGAGCACGGAGGAATGGTGAGGATTGGTCAGGGTCAGTGGAGAAGCCCCTGGGTGATGAGGCCACTGAGAAGATGCCAGGGAGCTCCAGAGTGCATGCAGGAGCTGGGTAGGGCAGCCCTGAGCTGGTCACAGAGCTCCACAACGGGCACTCTTAATGCCTGAGAATGGCAATAAGGTTGGGAGCTCAAGGAGGGGTTGGGAAGCTCCTCATTGGTCTACCCTGTACAACTGTGGGCTCTACCCAGCAGCAAAGCACCTGGCAGGAACTCCAACCCAGACTCCAGACTGTGGGCTGTAAACTGTCACCACCACTGTCACAGGGAGACACACACTTCCTTGTTCCCTGGGAGTTGGGGTCCCAGTGCATGTACCCGGTCAGTACAGATTTTAGTGGCAGAAGCCAGTCTGTAGAGTGTCAACAGCGTGGCTCTCAAGTGACCACACCTTGGATTTGAGATTATCAGAGAGAATAGCCTGGGGCCAGGACAGGGAGGAGAAGGCAGGTGTCTTTGGGGAGGGAGGTATAGAGTTTATTTAGTGAGTATAGGAAATGATATAAGAGTAAGGGGTTATGGGGGGAGGGGAGAAGAGGAGAGAGAGAAGGGGGAACAGAGAAAGGAGAGAGAAGAAAGATGAGGGTAAGGGAAGGAGGAAGAGAGGCAGTAGTTACCTCTTCAGAAGAGGGATGGGCAGAGATAGAGCGAAGGCATGTGTCTTAACTGCCTTTGTTTTTGTCTGGGCTCTCAGTTCCAGAGGGTTAGAGTCCATGACCATCATGGGGGGATCATGACAGGGGGCAGGCAGGCATGGCACTGGAGCAGTGCTGAACATTCTCATCATGATCCACAAACAGAAGGCAGAGAGAGAGAGAGAGAGAGAGAGAGAGAGAGAGAGAGAGAGAGAGAGAAACTGGCAATGGGAATGACATGGGCTTCTGAAATCTCAAAGCCTGCCCCATCCTCCAACACATCTCCTCCAACAAGGCCACACCTCCTAATCCTTCCCAAACTGCTCCAACAACTGTGGACCAAGCATTCAAATATATTAGCCTATGGGGACCGTTCTCATTCAAAACAACACAAAGTATGTAGAATGATCCCTGGGGATTCCTAGTGCTTACAGAAGGGTCGAGGAGCCCAGGATAGGGTCAGGTCAGGAGTGTCTGGAAGAAGCAAACTGAGAATTCTAACCCCATAAACATGACCCCACCTCACATAGGAAAGATATTGGGCATGCTCATAGGTGGTAGCACTGCGTCTGGCCTGTGTGTCTAACCTGCAGGTCACAGATCTCATGAGACCCAGAGCAGCCACGAATGCAACCCAATACAAATCCTAAGCTTGCCTAAAACATCATGAGCTATTCTATGATTTTTTTTCTTTTTTTTAACTTTGTAAATGGCAGTCTCTCAGGGCAGTGACGGAAAGTCAGACAGACCCGGAGGGAAAAGAGGAGATATCAAAAAGCCTGGAGGAGCCAATGCAGAGGCAGCAGCCCCATCAGGGTTAGAAGTGCCCGTGGGCAGGCATGCCGGTCTTCAGTTTTGCTCTTAGGTGTCAGCTTTCACTGTGTTCCGTCTTGCCTTTCCTCCTCCAGGCTTCCGTAGTTAGTGTCAGGAGGAAGAAGAAGAGAGGGCAATTGCTTTGCAAGGCTCAGCATGGACACTGGTCCAAGCGGAGGCTCTGTGGGCAAGGAGGAGGAAGGGGAAGGTCATCTATTGTTTTCCCCACCATCCTGGTTCTGACCCCTTTGCTATGTAACGTGTGTGCCAGGCACAGGCTGTTGCATTAGCTCAGAGGGCCTCTTCAGAGGGGTGGGAGGAACGTGGGGAAGCCCTTGGTTTCCTGTGCCCCTAGCAGGGGAAGCACCTGTTGGCTTGGGTGAGGCTTTTTTTTTTAAAATCCTTTTGGTCTGCCTTATCCTTGTGCTTGCTTTTTTGGGATTATGCTTATTACC
Source organism: Arvicola amphibius (assembly GCF_903992535.2). Lineage (NCBI taxonomy): Eukaryota > Metazoa > Chordata > Mammalia > Rodentia > Cricetidae > Arvicola > Arvicola amphibius. The sequence continues at coordinate 130,887,436 of NC_052049.1, read as the reverse complement.
TCCTGGCCTCAAGATGGCTGCTCTGTCTCCAGACTTTACATTGTCAGATGCAAACAAAGACAGGAAGCCGTGCCTTAGATAACGTGCTGAGAAAACTTTCCTTGTTTGTCTCTTTTCTATTGTTAATTAAAAAAATAAGATCTTTCCCACCCTCTCCCCAGCAGATTTCCTGTGTGCATGTGTGTGTGTGTTCATGTGTTCATGCATATATGCATATATGAGCTATGTGTGTGCAAGTGTGTGTGCATGAGTATATGTACATGTATACATGTGTGTGCAAGTATGTGCAGATGTGTATGCATGTGTGTACATGTGTATGCGCAAGTGTGTGTATGCAGGTGAGTGCATGCAGTGCACTCAGGTGTTACCCAGCAGGAGCTGTCTGCCTTGTCATTTGAGACAAGCTCTCTCGCTAGAACTTGGGGATCACCAATCAGGCTGGCCTCCAAACCCCATAAATCCGCTTGTCTCCACTCACTAGCACTAGAATTAGAAGCACATACCACCGCACCCACAGTTGGGTCATGCATTTTGTTTTGTTTTGTTTTTGTTTTTTACAATGGTCCTAGAGGTTGAACATAGAGCCTCATACTTGTCCGGCAAGCATTTCCACAGATGAGAACACAACCCCACAAGCAAATGAACAAGGGCAAGGTTTACAGGCAGTGCTGGGGTTTGGAGCAGCTTTGTCTGGCTTTAGCATCCCTGTGTACCCTCAATGCTAACAGGTGACAACTGACGGTTTATAGAGAAGTTAAGTTCTACCAACCTCAGAGCATTGCTAAACCTCATGACATATACGGAGTGCCAGACAGGTGGCGGTCCAGATGCCCTGCAGGTGCTGGGTGGCAAAGCCCCAGTGGGACCAGTTTACAAAGCTCTAACCTTAAGAAATCCCAACATCCCTGGGAGGGAGAGGTCTCCCAGGAGTTTCCAGGAATGAGCTGCCTCTTTTGGCCTAATGAGGGCAGGCCGCTGGACCGGTTGGGTGTGACCAGGGTTACAGTGGCCATCCCTCAGGATCTCTACAGTCTGCTGGGAACACACTGTGCCCATCTTCAGTTAGGAGTAATGAGAGTAGCTGGCAGCCACCCTCCTGCCCCTGAGAGCTGGGCCCTCTGCTGCAGAGCCAACAGTTGCTGAGAACTTCCCAGAAGTCTTATCTGCTAAGCTGAACCTCTGGGGTAACCATGCTGGCCCCGCCCTGGCCTCCAGTGCCTGGGGCCTCTTTTGCATGACCATTCACACTGTCCCTTTAGCAGGGTGCAGCCTTCATGCCCCATATGATCCCTCCCAATTCCAGTGTGCAGAGATACAGATGAGCTCCGCCTGCAGATGCCCAGGATAAATGCGTTTGTCTTGTGTGGAGCCAGCCTGAGTCCACATCGTCATGTGAAGACTCCGGGCTCTTTGGGGTGATTTGACTTTCGCCTGAAAAGGGCAGGGGAACAATGGCACCTGGCTATCCCATCCTTAGCATGTCCTGGCAGGCGGCCACTGAAGTAACCATTCTGTCCTATCCTGGGTGTTCTTGGGCAGCTGCAGTTGGCTAACTCCTGTTTCATTTTCCTCCTGGTTCTGTTAGCAAGAGTCATTTCTCGACAAACCCGTTGCTGGCCTTGCTGAGCCCTAGTCTCAATGACCCTCTTGCCCAGGCCCAGGCTGGCTCTTCACGCCCTCTGATGCTAGTGACTTGTCCCCTCACTTGGCATCTTCCTGGAGGCCTGTGACTCTCAGACCTCCACACCCATCAGAGGTATAGAGTGAGGGGTACATGCTAGGCTGCCCTGGCTGTGTCCCGCCCCCAGCCATCCTGATCCACCTAAGTCATCTTTTACTCAGCCAGCTGTTCCCAAGTGTTCTCTTTCCTTCCAGATCCCAACCCAGAAGTCCCGAGTCTCCTGTGCCCTCCCACCACCTCCAACCCACACAGCACAATAAGCTGTGAGACAGTGGCCCAGTGTGCCAGCAATCACACATGCGCCCAGCCCGTATTCCTTCTTACCCATGAGACTGAAGGCATCTAGAGATGGCTTCACTCCTCTGGGTGTATCAGGACGCATCTAGGTTAGGGTGGCTTCCCTGTTGCCCTCATGAAGAGGCCAAGCTAGCCAGGCCCTCTTGCACTAAAATCTTGTTGCCTCTGGGCTGTTGCATTGCTGCACACCCCCAGTTGGGGCGTCAGAGCTGGAAGTGCTTGAACATTGTTTTAACAGCCCTGCCCTTCCCAGGGTAAGGGGTGACTAGTTCTCAGAAGGGCGGTGCTCCAGTTCCATTCTGTTGCATGACAAGCACTGTGACTAGAAGCAGCTTAGAGGAGAGAAGGGTTTCCCTCAGCTTCTGGGTTACAGTCCATTGGGAAGGAAGGCAGGCAGAGCAGGAGCCTGAAGCCAGGCCTGCTTGCTATTCCACATACATTACCCCCGACAAAGGAACTTGATTCACACAGAGAAGTACGGCAGAAGGAGGACACCGCTCTCTGGCCCATTCCACTCACTCTTGCTTAGTTAGCTTTCGTACACAGCCCAGGTCCACTTGCTCAGGGAACAGTGCAGCCATCAGTGCGAATGTGTGCAGGCCAGAGTTTGCATTCCTGGCACCTATGTAAATACCAGGTGGATGGGGGGGGGGCTCCTGTAATTCTAGATTTGGAAGGCAGAAACAGAGGATCCCCAGAGGAAGCTGGCTAGGGAAGCAAGCCATATTGGTGTGAGCTATGAGTTTGGATATAGAGATCCTGTCTCATTAAATAAGGTGAAAGAGCCATGAAGGATGATTTTACCTTGGGCCTCTACAGGTGTGTATATATATATATATATATATATATATATGTATATATGTATATATGTATATATGTATATATATATATACACACACACCATGAAAATGGGAATATAAATATATGTATTTATATTATGTGTGTGTGTATTAAAGCAAGGTGAATGACTCCTGAGCAATGATACCAGAGGCTAACACACCCATATATGCACTCACACAAACAAGAAAGCATGAAGACACAAAGTTCCCCTTCATAGTCCCTTCCCCTCTCTCCTCCACCCTCTTCCCTCAGCTGCATCTCCTGCCTTTGCTGCCAGCCCTGACTCAATGTGCCCTTCAAGGGGAGCTGCTGACCAGCCTGCTATTCCCAGAGTAAGTCACTCTTTCCAAGTAGCACTCTGAACTGAATGGCTGTCTGGATCACACCACAGTCACCTAGGATGAGGCTGTGCCCCTTGTGAGTTGGGAGAGCAGAGGCTCTTACCCAGAAATTGCTGGCCAAGGATCATAAAGATGGCCCCCTTCCTTGCTAACTCAGAGTCTCCCTGCAAGGCAGTGAGTGCCAAGCAGGGAACACCGAGGGTTACCAGAGGGGTGTTCACACAAAGCCCTTTTCTTTTCTCAGCAACTTGAAGTTCAATCAGAAAGTTGCTGCTCCAGTTTCAAAGCCTTCAGCTGGGGAGGCCCCTTGAAGGATTTCTAAGGCTCAGGAGGAGATGTGACTCACATGAGCATGTGCACATGCACACACACACACACACAAACACACACAGAGACAGGCACACACTGCGTGTGCGCGCATGCATGCATATGCATGCAGGAACATGCTCTGGGCACGTGGCTTGGCGCCTGTTTCTCTGTGGGCAGGGTGATGCAATGCCTACTTTCCTCCTTATGATTGACAGTACTAAAGCGTTCTCATTATCTAGAGTGCTGAGGTATGCTTCCTCTCTCTTTCTGCAGAGATGTCACAGCTCCCACCAGCAAGCCTCCCCACCCCCTCTTAGTGGTGATCCAAAGAGGTCATCTCCTGGGGAGGGGAAGGGGCAGCGAAGCCCTGTCAGTCATTTCCCCAGGGACACCTTATCAGCTCCCCTCCTTTTCTTTCTACTACCAAGTGACAGGGAGCCAAGCCCTTCATTGTTGGGGCAGCAGCTTGAAGCCCCACTGGCCCTAGGGCCCAAAGGATAGACTGTAGTGTGAGACCATAAGGCCAGAGAGAGATAACATTGTTCCCTCTGTCCCCTGGGCAGCACAGATGTCCCTCCCCTGCATGCACATATGGCACCGCCCTGCCTAGGTCTGCATGACATAACCAGATAGCCTCGCTGTGCCCCCTGACTCGGAGACTCCCAGAGATTATCAGCCTTCAAGAGGAAGGACCCCCTACCCTGGAGGATGTCTGAACACAGAAGTCCCAAACCCTGCAGAGAGCAAGAACCACATTTTAGATCTGCCTAGCTCAGCTTTAAGCCTCAGCTGTGAACTAGCCTTGTTTATAAAGTGACTCTGGCCAAACATGGAGAATTCAAGACCAGCCAAAGCTACATAGAGAGTCCATATCAGAAAATGAAGAAATGCAAAGGTAGAGGTTCGGATTGTAGCTCAGGTGGTAGAGTGCTTGCCTAGCATGCATGAAGCTTGAGATTTGATCCCCAGCACTGCAGAAATTGGGGGTGGTATCCCACACTTGAAATCCCAGCACTTAGGAGATATAGGCAGGAGGACCAGACATTCAATGTCATCTTGAGGTACATATCAAATTGAGGCCAGCCTGGGCTACATGTTCTAGAAAGAAGAGAAAGAGGCAGCATGGTAGCATGCCTATCAAGAATCAGTCACATAGACTTCTTATCTATCACTGCACCTGAGAGCTGGGAGCTGGAGCAGTAGAGAGAGGGAAAGGACAGAGAGTGGGAGAGAACGGGGGAGGGGGAATGAGAGGAAGTGGGGAGGCGTCCGGTGGAGGTGATGTCAGCTGAGATGATGCTGCTGAGGGCTCCCCTGGAGTCGCTGGGGTAAATTTAGATGTGGGAGACTCAGGAGAGTCTGAGGTGCGCATGCCCTGTGTTGGGCATGAGCTGTGCAGCTCTGCGCTGACTGCCTATGTCCTTGGAGGTGAAGGACTATTAGCCTCCCTTCTGTAAGAGCAAATGGGGGGGGGGCACAGAAATTCAGAGTCTTGTTCAAGTCACAGCTGATCTGCAGAAGGATGGGACTGGAACCTAGGTCTGTGTAGCTTCCAGCCCAGGCTTGTAGCCCTTCCCTTGAAGCCCTAGGTGGTCCTCACTGGAAATGAACAGGTCTCAGGACCCAGCCACAGGAGGCACTGGAGATGGAGGTTTTCTGAGTTCTCTCACTTGTTCTGGGTTGGGTGCCCTTGAGGATGTGGAAGGGGCTGGGCCTCCATCATCCCAGAAACCTGACAGGGCTTCCTGAGTGTGGAACCCTGCTGGGCGGGCCAGGAAGAACTGTTGGAACTCAGCTCTGATCAGAAGGCCCTGGTCCCTCTTCCTGCTATTCCCCAAGAGGAATCTGGCCCCCTGGGCTGAGGGCTATATCAGCAGCAAGAAGAGGTCTGAGGTCAGCTATGAGGCTGGCCCTGAGGTTGAACTGTGGCTGGGCAGAAAAAAAGAGCATGCCCAACCAGAATGGCACTGGAAGAAGCTAGACTAGGCAAACACAGCACCTCCCTATGGAACTGTGGAACCTAGAATGTTCTACCTGGCAGAGACAGTGTGACTTCTATAATTTCCCACTCAGGTAGCTAAGCAGGTGACAGACCCATAGTATATTTTTCACACCATGTTTATTTTTTAACTGATCTTTCTTTTCTTCTTTCAGCCTCATTAGCACTCATTCACAAAAGTATCAGTGACATCAAGAGTCTGGAATATATGTTATATTTTTTCTAATGTAAATTAAAATAAACATACAACAGTTAAATTTAAAAACTTAATCTCCTAGTCGAGTGTGGTGGCACACACTTAATCCCAGCATTCGGGAGGCAGAGGCAGGCAGATCTCTGTGAGTTCAAGGACTACAGACTGAGTTCCAGGACAGCGAGAGGTACACGTTAAGATCCTGTCCAATAAACAACCTTTTGTCTCCTAACTGGGTGTGTTGTAGTGCTTACCTGTAATCACAACACTCAAGAGGGGGAGGCAGGAAATCAAGAGTTTAAGGTTATCCTAGACTACAGGCTAACCTGGGCTATATGAGACCCTGTTTAAAAAAAAGTATAAAGATTCTTTCTTGACATTTTGGCTAAGGTAAAGTACAGAGTTTGTGAGCCAGGTCTGTGGTCACTGCACAGGACCATTGCTGAGTGCTTGCCGTGTGTGCCCTGGCTGGGCTCTTGCCTACATTGGTAGGGCTTCCCTGCAAGTGGCACCATCCCATAGATGCCATGGTTCCTCCACTCACCCTCAACAGTAGAGTCTGCTGACTAATCAAAGGCTAGAACGTGGACAGTGGTCAGGGTGGGCTGAGGAGAGCCTACTAGAACAAGACTCTCAAGCTTCAGGGAGCTTCTGTGTCGTTTACGGGTGGGCAGGGAAACTGGGTCAGTATACTGAGTGTTGTACCCAACTCATAAAATACTGCACTGGATTGCTAGACCCAGCCTGGGACCCGATAACTGCATCTTCAGGAAATGATGCAGGAATTCAGAGGCCGCCCCCACCTTCAGTGATTCCAATATAGGTGATCTTTGGGTCACACGTTGAGGACTTCATTCCGGGCTCAAAAGGCTCAGTGTTCAGTGCCTTCCCATATACATACTCGGTTGTGTGGCCTTGTGCCAGTCATTTAACCTCTCTGTGGATGGTAACAATGCTGGTGGTGATGGTGGTGATGAGGAAATGTAGTGACTTCCTTCCTTGAGCATAAGGTGGCGCCCCCACCCCTGCCACTGGCATTGTCCTCTGTCTTTGTGGACACCCAGTCTACTTGACATCCAGGGCTGAGTGAAATGAGTTTGGCCAGTCAGGACACCATCACATGTGCGTGGCTGGCTCACTGTGTCACATGTCATTGTCACTGGTAGTGAGAGGTCCCAGTACTCTTTCCAGAATAGTGTTGGGCACGTGGACAATAAACAGGAAAGTTGTGAACATCCTCCTGCTGGGCTCTGTGTCAGAGAGACCCTCTCAGCAAGCAGCCAGCACACTGTAGGCCCCACGCTCCTGGCGGCTCCATCACCTCTCATGCCCTGTGAAGGTGAGCCTGAGGGACCACTTGCTCACTGCATCTCTGACTCTCCAGTGCCCTGCCCAGCTGCTTCATGAATAGTCAGCCTAAACTTGCCTCTGTCGGTCCCTTGCAGATGTCCTGGCGACCGCAGTACCGCAGTTCCAAGTTCCGGAACGTGTACGGGAAGGTGGCCAACCGGGAGCACTGCTTTGATGGGATCCCCATCACCAAGAATGTACATGACAACCACTTCTGCGCAGTCAATGCCCGCTTCCTGGCCATAGTCACCGAGAGTGCAGGAGGTGGCTCCTTTCTTGTCATCCCCCTGGAGCAGGTAGGTGGCCCTGGTTTCCCTGAGACTCTGAAGGGGGGCAGGCCTGGACCTGGGAGTCCTGAGATCGGCATCTAGATGGGCCTGGAGGACTGGAACACACCTGTCTCTAGGACCAGCCTGACTTCTGCTGTTCAGTCTCAGTGTCCTTTTGGTATAGATCGGGAGGAAAGCTGAAACAGCTATGGGTACTTTGGGATTTGCAACAAAATATTGTACACTTAGGAACCACCCTCTGCTGGGAGGCTGGCCGCCATCTGCTGGGTCCTGATGCCCACTCCCTGCCTGGAGGCTTTCACCACGGGGGCTGCTTATGTGACTGCAGCAGGTTAAAACCCACAAAGCTTACTGCTGAGATTTTGACGCTGTAGCCATTCAGGCACAGTCCCAGGAGGCCTGTGGGAGGTCACGCGCCCCAGGCAAAGTGCTTGCTGTCAGTTTCACTTGTTTATGCCTGAGCTCCCTTTCCCGGCCTGACTCATCCCGGCCCCAGGAGGAGGTGCTCATAGAAGCAGCACTGGTTCGAGAAATGCAGTCGGCTGTTAGGGGGGACAATTTCCAGGCCTTCCTCCCACAGAAGGGGCACAGCTTTGGGGACTGCATAGGACACATCCTCTTTCCCACCATAGGGTCAGCTACAGTGGTTCTGAGGACAGCGCTAGACCTCAGAAGGGTCTAAGGAGCCGTGATGTAGAGGCTGGAGGTGCGGGCTTTCACATCTGCCAGCCAGGAGGCCTTCCTTACTTGTGTCTCTCTTGCTTCCCTGCATTGCTAAAGCAGGGTTGTAACTCCTCCCCCTGCACTGGCCACATGGGCCTCAAGTGGCAACAGACTTGAGTGCTGCCCAGGAACTGCCCTGCAGGGGTGTCTTGGTGACAGTCATTGGTGAGCCACGCATTAGGGATGGGTTGTTGTTTCCTTGGTGAAGTTGGCAGCTTTGCTTATGGACCTCTGAAACACAGCTTGCCTTTCTTTCCAAACCAGATGGCCTCAGTTCTCTGCCACGGGAGCTAGCTCAGCTCCGGGCAGCTGTGCAGGCTTTTGGGCCCCTGGGACGGGTGGAACAAGCCCATTGATGTGCCACGTCATGTTCTACTTCATGACTTACAAAAGTCAATACTTGCTGCCTTCTTGTACAGCAGAAGTTCTAGATGGGATCAAGATATAAATGTTTAAATGGGGCAGAGGCAAGGAGAAAGCAGAGAGGGAGAGAGAGGGGAGAGAGCCTGGTAGGAGGTGCACATCCTTAATCCCAGCTCTCGGGAGATGGGAGCAGGTACAGGAGTGAGATTTTTATCAAAGGAAGGAAAAAAGAGACGGAGTGAAAGAAGTGTGCCGGGTAGCAGGAAAGAATGGAAGGCATTTTAAAAGGTTTTTATAGTAATTTTAAAATTATATTTATTTATTTTTTGTGTGTGCATGTATGTGTAATATATATGTATATGTGTGTGCTCTATGTGTAGTGTGTGTATATGTGTAAGTGGTATATATAGGTATATGTGTGAGTGGTGTGTGTATGTGTTACATGTGTTGTGTGTGTGTGGTGCATGTGTATGTATGTATTGTGATGTGCTAGTTTTGTATGTATAGGTGTGCGTGTGGTGTGTATGTGTGTGATGTGTGCATGTGTGTGTGGTGTGTGTGTAGTGTTTGGTTGTGTATGTGGTATATGCATATGTGTGTTGTATATGTGTGTGTGGTGTGTGTAGTGGTTGGTGTGTGTATGTATGTATGCATGTGGTCTGTGGTATGTGTGTATGTGTTGTGTGTATGGTGTGTGTATGTTGTATATATATATGTGTGTGTGTGTGTGTGTGTGTGTGTGTGTGTGTGTGTGTGATGGGGCTGGAGAGATGGCTCAGAGGTTAAGAGCATTGCCTGCTCTTCCAAAGGTCCTGAGTTCAATTCCCAGCAACCACATGGTGGCTCACAACCATCTGTAATGGGGTCTGGTGCCCTCTTCTGGCCTGCAGGCATACACACAGACAGAATATTGTATACATAATAAATAAATAAATATTAAAATATATATGTGTGTGTGAGAGAGATGTGTGAGTGGTGTTAAGGGTGTGTGTGTGGTGTGTGTATATGATGTATATGTGATGTATGTCGTGTGTGTAGAGTTTGGCATGTGTATATATGTGGTATATGTGTATTGTGTGGTTTTGTGTATATGTGTGTGTGGTGAATATGTATAAGTGTATATGGTGTATGTGTATGTGTGTGCGAATGGTGTGTATATGTATGAGTGTATGTGTTATGTGTATATGTGTGTGGTTTATGTGTATGTGTGTGTGTTGTATTGTGTGGTGTGTGTATGTGTGTGGGGTATGTATGTAGTGTTTGGTGTGTGTGTATGTGTGTGGTATATGAGTGTGTGGTAAATGAGTATGTGGTGTGAGTATGTGTGTTTGTAGTATGTGAGTAATGTTTGGTGTGTGTAGTATGTGTATGTATGTGGTGTGTATGTAAGTATGATGTGTGTGTAGTGTGTGTGGTATGTGTGTATGTATGTGGTATATGTAGTGTGTTTGTGTATGTAAATGGTATATGTGTATATGTGTATTCATGTGGTATGTGTATGCAGTGTGTATGTAGTATGTGTAGTATTTGGTGTGTTGTGGTGTGTGTGTAGTGTTTGGTGTATGGTGTATGTGTGTATGTATGTGGTGTATGTGGTATATGAATGTGATGTGTACACTGTGTGCATGTGGTATATGCAGTATGTGTGTATACATGTGTATGTATGTGTTGTGCATGTATATGTGTAATGTGTGTATGGTATGTTTATATGCGTGTGTTTGTATGCGTACATATGTGTATGGTGGGGGGGTAGGATATTGCCGTGGTGCATACAGAGGGTTAAAAGACAGCTTTCAGAAGTCAGTCCCTTCCCTCTGCCATTTGGGTCCCAGGAATGGAACTCGGGTTGTCCCAGCACCTTTATCCACTGCGCCATCTTGCTGGCACCAGGAGAACACCGTGCTGTGTGGAAAGGCATGATATGTCAAAGCGTCTCCCAAACCAACCAGGAAATGATTGCTACAATAGAATATATTTCCAAACAACTAAACTCCTGAACTGCAATGAGATGCCTGAACAAAATAAAAAGGAGACCACGTGTTTGAGCAGAACATTTCAGTACATAACAAATGAGAGGTGTGTGCTCTGGAACATAGGAATCCCAGAAAGCACAGTACAGAAGAAAAGTGTACAAAAGACGTGCACAAGCAATTCACAGGGGATACACGTTTAACAGAGATTGCCTGGGACTGCGGGATGTGGGGAACGGGTGTGCAGGGCTCTTGGCGAGATAGAGTGAGTGAGGTAGCTGGGAGATGCCTGTTCACCTCTGAGGACAGCTGCCAGCGTTCCACCTCAGGATGCTGTTCGGCCAAATTGTCTTCAGGTGTATTTAAAATGTTAGCAGATGGTATGGTGGCAGAAGCCTATGATCTCAGCTCTGAGGAAGCAGAGTTATCCCATGATTGCCTTTGGGTTATGTATCAAGTTCCAGCCAGCCAGGACTATGACAAGACCCTGTCTTTTAAAAAAAAAGAAAGAAAGAAAGAAAATATCAGATATGGTGGCACATATCTGGAATCCAAGTACTAGGTGGTAGAGGCATGAGGATCACGTGTCCAAGGCCTACCTGAGCTACACCAGGACCCTGTCTCTCGCAGATGCACACACTCAAATGTTTGCAGCTTTAAAAAAAAATTTTTTTTTGAAAGAGGTCTCACTACATATAGCTATGGCTGGGCAGGACCGTGCTACGGGGACCAGGCTGACCTTGAATTCACATTGATCCGCCTGTCTCTGCCTTCTGAGCACTGGGATTAAAGGGGTACGCCCCTGTTCCCAGCCTGTCTGCAGCATTTTTAACCTCCAGTTTATTGTTGTTTCTATTTTCATCAGTAGAAAAAAAATTTTCTCTGGAAAGTTGTGTCTTAGTCGCTGTCCTATTGCCGTGAACACAGGCCAACCCCTATAAACGAAAGTATGATTGGGGCCTTGCTGATCGTTCCAGAGGCTTAGTTCGTGGTCATCATGGCAGGGAGCGTGACTGGTAGACAGCATGGTGCTGGAGCAGAGCGGAGAGCTCCATCCTGATCCACAAGTGAAGTGAGAGAACTGGACTTAGTATGAGCTTTTGAAACCTCAAAAAACACCTCCACTGACACACTTCCTCCAGTCTGGCTACACCTAATCCTTCTAATCCTACCAGAGAGTTCCACCCCAATATATGAGTTTATGGTGGTCATTCTTATTCCAGTGATCGCAAATTGCTTAAAAGCTTCTAAATTCTGTGCTCTATTTAGAGAAGTAGCCCTCCCTGGAAGCAGTGGCACGTGCACACACGCGCGCGCACACACACACGCACACACACACACACGCACACCCTCGCAACCTCATTTGTTCATATTCCTGAGGCTCCACCATGCAGTGGGTACCCTGATTCACAGGTGTGCTGTAATAGTGAAAATGTGCCTAAGCCCTGCAGGCCCGTCATGGAGGAAGCAGGTGGCACCGCTACCTTCTCGTGGGTTCTGTGGTCATGCAGACAGGCCCTGTTCCGCAGTCTCCATGTCGTTTTCCACACCTCTCGGTGGTGAGGAATCCTGAAGGGTTTTCGTTTACTTGGGTTACATCCATCATCACGGTGTGTACATCACAAACATGACGTCATCTTGAACTGGGGACGCAGCTCACTTGGTAGGGTGCTTGCCTAGCATGCACGAAGCCTTGGTCTCAAGATCCAGTGCTGCGTAGACCAAACATGGTAGCTCAGGCTAGTAATTCTCCCAGTTCTCAGGAAGAGGAGGAGGAGGCAGGAGGCAGGAGGATCAGAAGAGCAAGGTTATTATTCCCTGCTACATAGTGAGTTTGAGGCTATCCTGGGCTATAGGAGACCCTGTCTTTAAAAATAAAATCTTTAAAATATGTATCAGTGAGCTAAAGTAATAGGAAACTCATTTCACATACCCCTGGAAAACATAGGTATTTTTATTAAAAGTAATATTTTAGTGAAAAATAGTATTTTCTAGAGCCCCAAAAGTTAATGAGGGTTTAAGGACAGGTCTGGGTGGTAGAGTGTCCACCTAGCATGGGTGGCTCTTGGTTAGGTTCACAGCACTGAAAAAAAATGAATGAGAAAGGGGCTGGAGAGATGGCTCAGCGGTTAAGAGCATTGCCTGCTCTCCAAAGGTCCTGAGTTCAATTCCCAGCAACCACATGGTGGCTCACAACCATCTGTAATGAGGTCTGGTGCCCTCTTCTGGCCTTCAGGCATACACGCAGACAGAATATTGTATACATAATAAATAAATTTTAAAAAATGAATGAAACAGCACTGTTTTCTACTTTTCAAAATCCCTTTTAATATTCCTCTGGCCTGACGGAGGGGCTAGATTTTCACATCTGCTTCTGTATTCAGCCTGTGGCAGTATCGCAAGAGAAGTTTCTTTAAAAATCCTATATACAAGTAGAAAAAAGACAAGATCTCCTGAGTAAATTGGGAGCATGGGGACCATTGGAGAGGGTTGAAGGGGAGGGGAGAGGAAGATAGGGGAGCAGAGAAAAATGTAGAGCTCAATAAAATCAATTTAAAAATTACTAATATCTTCCAAAAAATAAAAATAAAATCCCATATACTCATGAGACTGGACAAGCAGGATGGAATGTAGGTGCTGTGCCCAAAGTGGTTTTGACTTGACCCCGTGGGTTCCCCGAAAAGGTCTTGTGTTTTACTTAACGTTTTATTTATTTATGGAAGGTGTCTTAGGTAGGATTTCTATTGCTGTGAAGAGACATTACGACATCACGACCACAGCAACTTTTATAAAAGAAAAACCTTTAATTGGTCTAGTATCGTCATGGTGGGACATGGCAGCATGCAGGCAGCCGTGATGCTGGAGAAGGAGCTGAGAGTTCTATATATTAATCCACAGCAGAAGGAGACTGCCACATTGAACATGACTTGAGCCTATATGAGACCTCAAAGCCCACTTCCACAGTGACACACTTCCTTACACAAGGACACACCTACCCCAACAAGGCCACACATCCTAATAGTGCCACTCCCTATGAACCAAGCATTCACACACATGAGTCCATGAGGGCCATGCCTATTCAGACGACCATAAGAGGTGCCAGCAAGTGCCATGGCATGCATGTGGAGGTCAGAGGACAACCTACCACAGTTGGTTCTCTCCTGACACCATGTGGGCACAGGTATCAAACTGGGGATATCAGGTTTGACAGCCAGTGCCCTAACCAGCTCAGACATCTGATTGGTCCCTGGAAAGGTCTTGAAGAGCCCCCAAAGACCCCAGGTCACGTTTTAGAAATCACGCATGCAGAAGAACATTAATGAGAGAAAACTATGTGTAATGAGCTATTTTGAAAGGAAATGCATACTTGGTCTCATTTACAACCCTTATGTATCTAGAAAAGGCCAAAGGAACATTAGTCAGTGTTAAAGGTGATTAGTTCTACATTTTAAATTTCTTCTTTCTCCGTGATTTTGTTTTATAATGAGGACTAAAGCATTCTGTGTAGAAAAAGCATGGGGGGGGGGGGGGAACAACATGGAGGGTGGAGAATACAAATCAGCTGGGAGAGTGTTTGCTTACAAGAGAGTGTTTGTTTACAAGAGGCCCTGGTCCATCCCTGGGTGTGCATGTCTCTAATCCTAGCACTTGGGAGGTGGAGAAGTTCAAGGTCATCCTTGGCTACGGCAGGTTTGAGGCCAACGTGGATTACAGGAGACCTTAACAGAGAACAAAGATAGGCCCTGCACAAAATCTGCAGACAGCTGTAATGGCAGGACTGAACTCAATCTTACTTAATAGTTCGAGATTCGGGGAGTCACCTCCATCTTCCATGTGGGGAAACTGAGGCTGCAGAGACCACAGGAGGTAGGCCTGAGGTCAGCTTCCAGGCCAGGGCAGAAGTTGACTAAAGCCAGCTCTCCCAGTTCTGTATCCACGCCCGGCAGTGCTGTGATACTGATGTCCAGGTCCTTTTGGCTCTGGGTGGGTTTGGAGGAGTGGCCAGTCTTCCTGGGTTCTTGTTCAGCCTCTGCTGTGGTGGCCAGCGCCTGATGTTTTCCTAGTTAACATGCAGCTACCAGCTCCCGCCTCTCAGGAGCGGAATGTTAAGTTGCACATGGGCAAGCAGTCAGCGCCCTGATTGCCTGGCACAGCTGGCGTGGCCTTATGAATATTGCAGAACCTAGGCACTGTGCCCAGAACCTCATTAGCCATCCGGCCACCCAGTGCCCTTCCCCTTTCTTGCTGCACTCCCCAGGGCTGAACCAAACTCAGAGAAGACCAGGGCTGGAAGCACAGGTCCTTGCCAGCCACTACGTGGTTCCTATCCCGGATGTCAAGTGTCTAGCTCCTTCCCATGGCCAAGAGGGAACTGTGCAGTCATCACCTGGGAACTTTTTGAGAGTGTAACACCCTGGGAAAATGCAATTGTTTCCCCATTTTACAGAGAAAGAGACAGAAGTACAAAGGGATCCGTTTCCCTGAGGCTGCAGCTCACAAGTAGCACAGCTAGAAGCTAAAGCCCTAGCTCTCCCGAGTGCATGGCTGGGTACTTCACAGAGGGTCAGAAAGGGACACTTCTGCAGGCGCATCTGTTCCTGTGATTGGAATACAGAGCTCACGCTGCCTAACTCTACAGAAACCACTGATCAGAAACAGGAAGTGACTCTTTAAACTGCGCCGCTGTCTATCCTGAGAGCCAGCAGTTGGGGAAGCCAGATGACTCTGGTTCCCAAATCTCAATACACCTTTCCATGACATCGCCAGTTTGTATATTCTACACCAGAACAGAGGCCACTGAGTCGCATTTCTCCTGAGCTTTCACAATGTGTGTGTGCAGGTTCCTTCTCGCAATATGATGTACAGATGTGATTTGTAATACAGAATATAAATGTCCCTGTCACTCTTACTCTGGGGAGACATTTACCATGTCCTGGCCAGAGGTGAGGAGACCAGGTGGAGGCATGACGCGATGGTGCCACTTGTCAAAGAGAGATAGGGAAGGGGTCCTGGAGAGGAAGCCAGACAAGTTAACTTCATTCCTTTAGCCATAGTGCAAGGCCCGGGACCTCAATACCATGCTGGGGATCTTGGATCCAAGTGCCACCAGGTCTGATCTTCGAAAGGCCCCATGGGTATCCCACAGGTGGATCTAGGGGGTAGGTATTACCGTGTGGGTCATGCATCTGGCTCAGCATCACCTCTTATCAGGTGGATGAGCATTTGAGTTCAAGTATCTAGTGCTCCCACTAGTGGGTGAAAACGATGAGGTGTGATTGCACCCTCCGTACACTGGCGCCTCCGGCTGCTGTATTCTCAGCTGCTATTCATCCCTGGGTGGGGTCAGACTCACAGCTTCCCTGCCTCCTGCCCATGGTGCCACGGCTCAGCCTGCAGAGAAGCTGCTTCCTCTGGTCTTGGGTATCAGGGAAACACATCCCACGACCTGTGACCTGGGTCTCACTAGCCAGAGTTGGGTTAGAGCCAGCTTCTGTAACCTGATACTCCTATCTCTCTCTACCTCCCAAGTGCTGAGATTACAGACATAGCACACTGTGCCTGGCTCCATGGCCACCTCTTGCCTTTTGCTTGTCTCTGATCTCTGAAGGAAGCACAAATCTACCAGGCAGTCTGAGAACAGCAGAGCTCTGGAGAAGTTGTTTGGGATGGTGACTGGGACCATCTCGGACATGCTATTCAGTTGCTGTGTGATCTCTGGAGTCACTTACCTTTCTGACGCCCTGGGTTTTCTATCCACAAACGGATCAGGATGGACTCCATGGTCTATAGAATTCTCTGTAGCTCTCACCTTCTGTCCCCTGCTAACAAACACCGTTCTATTCAAACTTGTCCTCACCAGTGTTCCAAGTCAGTGCTGGACAGCAGACAAAGACAGCTGCTCCCTTTTAAGACCCATCTCAAATGCCAACTCTTGCGAGACCTTTGCCAGCCCAAAACCTAGCTACAGATAGTCTATGTCTCCCCTCCTAGAGCACTTGCCTGCTTCTCCATTCGTCATATGGTTATACCATCTATCCATTCACCCACCCACCCATCCATCCACCCATCTATCCACCTACCAAACCATCAATCCACCCATCTATCCACCCACCCATCCATCCACCCATCTACCCAGCCACCCATCCATCCACCCACCCACCCATCCATCCACCCACCCATCTATCGACACGCTCATTCATCCCTCCATCTAAAAGCCACCAACAAATGCTGATGCGGCATCCACTATCTTTCTGTCACAGCTCCTGCCCAGGGCATGGCAGTGCAGGATTTTAATCCCAGCACTTAAGGCAGGCAGATCTCTGTAAGTCTGGGGCCAACCTGGTCTACAAAGTGAGCTCCAGACCAGCCAAGTCTACATAGTAAGACCCTGCCAAAAACAAAGAAAAAACTAATTCCTACACCAGGGATGGAAGTAAACAAGACCAAGCCCTTACCCTCATGAGTTCACAGTCTAGTTGGCTGCCTTGGTGGTGAGGGTATGTCTAGTTTGCACAGTGGCAAGAGACCAGCTCTGGATGGGTTCACACCTGGCACCTTGGGCTGACCTGAGACTTGTCCTAGAGGCATGGTCCCTCTCTCCCCTTACAGAGAAGCCTGCTGACCTAACAGCAGCCTTTACTATGGCGTTCGGTCCAAAAGTTACTGAGCCAGGCAGCTTCACGGCTCACAGCATTCTGGGACGGCCAGCCTAGAGGACTACAGTGAGATCAGCCTTCCTGCTGCTCCCCTGAAATCAGCGCTGAACTCCTTCCCAATTAGACATCTCTCTTCTCCCCCCCCCCTCCTCCTCCTTCTCCTAGGGAATTCAGAGAGCTTTTCCAAATCTATTTTTCCCGTCTTTCCTCAGTCATCTTTGTTCTGCAAACCGCCTTCCACTTGGTGCAATTTGCATCTCAAAGCCTGTGACAGACTGAGTACAGTAGATGACTTTGGGAAAGGGGAGTCTTGGGGAGAGAGAGAGAGAGAGAGAGAGAGAGAGAGAGAGAGAGAGAGAGAGAGAGAGAGAGAGAGAGAGAGAGAACATGCACCAGAAGTCCCAACTTCATTCCATTTGTCTGAGACCTGAGATTGACAGTCTTGCTTTGTGGTTTTTCCTTTTTTGGAAGAATATATGCTTATTTTTGAAAAAAAAAAAAAGGTGAAGAAGATAAGCCCTTGCTCAGAAATGGAAATGTCTCCAATTCATTTTCTTTCAAAGTTATGAAATGTGGTACTCTCTGGATTTGGGGGTCTCTAAGCCAGGGATGCAACACAGCTGGTGGATTTTCAGGGGAGTCCAAGAATTCATCTACAGAGCTGGCCCCTGGTCCAATAGGGGCTTCCGTTCCCCCACAAAGCCAGCATCTAGAAATGATAGCACTGGGTTTCCTGGGCCGTGAACCTGCTGTACCAAATCAGGCTGTGAATGGGTGTGCTCCCTCTGCCCAGGCCTCAGGTCTGCACTCTTTGTTAGTCTGATCTGCTCCCCGCTTTCTGGGGCATTTGGGGATCATAGTCCCAACCTCTAGTTGTACAACCCTAGCCATTTTACCTCAGTTTCCCTGTGTGTGAAACTCTAATGGTCCTTGTCTCTCAGGGTGTTGTAATGACTGAATAAGGTGCTACATAAAATGCCTGGCACATAGTCTTCCACACAGCATGCACTCAATGGCCAGGAGCTACAGCTATATAAAGGGCTTCTGCTGACTGCCCCCCACCCCACCTCAGCAATGGCCACTAAAGCCTGCAGCCAGCAAAGGGGAGGCCTGTCTTCCTGAGACAGTTCCCTAAGACCCCTGTCTGAGCACTCACTTGTCCAGAGGAGAAGCACACACACAAGTCTAAAGGGGAATTGCAGGGAGGGTCTGACGGCCTCAAGGTCATGGCTGCTGTGGCTGGGTGCCGAAGATGGAGGCTCTGGGGGGCCTGGTGGTACCCCTGCCTGCAGGGTGAGCCTGCCAACTGCCTGGATACGTGGGATAAGGCACAGAAGTGCTAGCTTTAATTTTACCACAGCCTCTGGATGCGCAGTTGTCAGGCCAGAGCTTCAGTTGTATTGTAAGATAAACCCCAGGTGGGTGGGAGAAAAAGGATGGGGCCAGGGCCCCTCAGAGCCTAGCTGGTGCAGATGGAGACCAACCCTTCCTGAAACTGACCTGAGTTGGAGATTCTGGGTTCTGAGCTGGCCTGATACCACAGGGTCCTCCCCGTGCACCTCAGAGTCTCAATCCTAGGTTGAGACAGATATAAAAGTCAGAGGGGTACCTGATGGTCATCTGTCTAGGGCCCTCACAACTGGGAAAAATTCTGATCCCTAAGAGATGGGTTGTGACCAAATGTTCATGGTGTGCCTGGACACCCTCTGGCCCCTTTCCAGGAATTCTGCCCTTGGTCACTTCTCAAGAGATCTTAGAACGAAGGCGTCAGAGATGACAACAGCTTCTTCCCCTGGGAACTGTGCACTGGGTCAAGGTCAAGAGCCCCAAAGGAGCTGCTGATGAAATTCCTGATGGCAGTGAAATGTGCCATGTGGGGTAGCCATTCCAAGCCCCCTGGGAGAGGAAGCCCAAGAACCTGAATGCACACACAGTTCCCTCCACCTGAGCCTCTGCATTTTCAGTTCCGCCTCCCAGAAGGGAACAAAAGCGACTTAGGATGTGTAAGAGTAGGGAGGGGAGGGGACTAAACATCTTCTCAGGGTCCAGTGGGATCCAGAGGCCTCAGCAAGACACTGTTCCTTCTCTGTCAGTGAACAATGGCTGCCTGTATGCCTCTCCTGAGAATCCCTGGGGCCTGAGCTAGCCCTGGGGCACTTTCCATTTCTGGATGTCCCTCCTCATCCCTGCGCCCATTTCCATCCCAAGGCTTTTAAAGTTATCTTGACTTGTAGGGGAGAAGAATGGGTCACTGCGTCCACAGTCTCAGAATAAATGCTGGCTCTTGCGGCGGCATCAGCTCCCAGAGGGTTCCTGCTTCTTCTCCCACCCCCCAACTCCCACCCAAGTTGTACATATCAAGACCTTGATTTTAGTTGCTAAGCAACCTGTGCCTAAATTTCCAAGTAGGTCTTCAGGTGAACACAGGAAGAGAAAGATGGGAGCACAGGGGAGGAGGGTGTGTTTAAAACTGCAGTCTATGTGTGGAAACACCAAGGGGCCTGAGAGGGTGAGAGACTTGGTAGAGGTTGTGCATGTGCACACGTGTGTACATACACACACGTGTACATGTATGTCAGAGGTTGATATCTGGTATTTTACTCAACTATTTTACATCCATTTTTTTGAGACAGAATCTTACTTTGATGCTCAGGCTCAGCTGTCTATGTCGCAAGACACAGGGAGTCTCCTATTTCTGCCTCTCCAGCCCTGGGATCATAGAATCACAGCACCACACCTAGTGGTCATGTGGGGTCATGTGGGCAATGGGGCTTGAACTCAAGTCCTAATGCTTTATGAACTCATTCATGTCCCCAGCCCCTGACCTTTACTAAGAGAGGCACCAAGGTGACATGAGCATTCCAGGGATCTGCCGTATGAGGTGCCATCCTCTTCCTGTGGGAATCAGGCATAGACCCTCGGGCGTTCTCAGAAAGTTACAGATCCCTCCAGAGAGCAAAGTTGACAAGGGCATAAACCAGATAAAGAGAAGAAATGGGTTCCGTTACAGCAGCCGTTACATGTGCACCCGCCCTGGGAACAGGCAGGGTGCAGCTTTAACTGTACTGCCTCAAACTGGGGGCTGAAGAGATGGCCCAGAGGTTAAGAGCACTCAGTACCTTCTTTTCCAGAGGTCCTAAGTTCAATTCCCAGCATCCACATTTGGCTCACAACCATCTATAGTGAGATCTGGTGCCCTCTTCTGGAGTGCAGGCAAACATGCAGGCAGAACATAATAAATAAATCTTTAAAAAAAAAGAGGCAGGGGCATAGCTCAGTGGTAAAGTGTTTGCCTAGTGTTTGTGAGTCCAATCCCTACTGCTGCTAGCAAGAGGGAGGAAGGAAGGAAGGAAGGAAGGAAGGAAGGAAGGAAGGAAGGAAGGAAGGAAGGAAGGAAGAAAGGAAGGAAGAAAGGAAGGATAACAGCAGGTAGCATAAACAGTATTTTGAGGCCGTAGCACAATATGACCTGGATATCTCATGCTGTCTACTAAAGGAAGCATTACTGGCTCTGCCAATCCCATGGGGGCTTGTTCCTTATATTTATAAACAAAGAATTGTGAGATTTAAGGTCCAGGTTTAAGAAAATATAGCTTCAGTTTTCCTCAGAAATCTCAAGGGCTTCCGTGAGGAGTGTGTGGACCCACCTGGGTTAAAGGCCCCCGAAACAGAATCTCAGATAGGACATCATTCAATAACCCAAGGATGAGCAGAACTGCCCTAGATGAAGTCTTGTGGAAGGGCAGCGTGGCGGGCAAGGGCCCCACACCCTGGCAGTGTCCCAAGATCCAGAGCTTGAGTGGCAATCAGGAAGCTTGCCTCCTCTGTCAGGTTCTTTGGAGCCTTGGTCAAGTCCTTTGTCCCTTCTGGGCTTCAGGACCCCTCATCTGTAGAGTGAGCTGTTGAGTGGTTGTCCTCCAAGGTCTTGTAGTCTCTGACATCCAGGAATCTGTGTTCCTCCTCCTGAGAGAGACAAAGCCCCAGAAGTATGGGTGTGTGGGCACCCTGGACCGCTGAGTAAGAACAGCTGGGGCCAGGCTGGCTGGTTCCCAATTGTTCAAGGGAGTGGAGGAGGGTTGGATAGGGGCCTCTCCAAAGCGACAGCTGGTTAAGTCTGGCTAGGGGCCTGGGCCACGCCTGCCATCTGGGCCTCCTTCCTGCCTTCCCTCAGGGCAGTGGGGGTGTGGACCAAGCCAGGGCTAGACTCCAGCCTGGAGGAGGGGAGTGCCAGTCTGCTGGCTCCTGCGCGTTAGTTAGCTCTATCCCCTGCCCTTTCTCATCCAGGTCTCATACAAGAGAGGAAGGGACCCACAGTCCCGGGTCCAGTTAGCCCACTTGGTCAGAGGGCAACTTGCAGGAATTGGTTCTCTCCTTCCATTGCGTGGGTACCAGGAACCTAACTCAAATCTGCAGGCTCAGCTGCAGGCACTTCTTGTGCCCGCTCTGGATCTTCCCTCTCTTTGCACTGTCTTCCCCATGAGGATCCACCTTCAGGAGTTCCACCACCCAGATCCCTGTCTGCTCACATACAAGCCCTGGTCTCCAAACACTGATCCTTCTTGCAGCTGAACCCCAAAAGCAAAGCTACTCAAGTCTTCCATGGGGCAACTGGCATGATCAGTGTCTTCCCCAAGATTCACACACACACACACACACACACACACACACACACAAGAAAGAGAGTCACATAGAAGGACACAGACACGTGCAGAGTTTTCTACTTATAGAAACTCAACTCAAGTTTGTTCATGTATGGGCTGGCAAGGTGGCTCAGCAGGTAAAGGGGTTTTTCTCCCAAACCTGAAAACTTGAATTCAACCCCTGGAACCCAGATGGTAGAAGGAGAGAAATGTGATTCCTGGGAGCTGTCCTTTGCCCTCACACCATGGCATGGATGCCCATACCACTCCAAGTAAACAAATAAAAAAGTTGGGGGGGTGAGGTTTTTTTTTAACTTCATGTGTTCAATGTGAATTCTAGTTCATGTCTGGAATTTTGTTCACAGTTGCACACAGAACTCCCTGGTGAAGCAGGTCAACAGCTGTAGCAGCCTGCACCATGTGACCACCAAGGAGACGGAAGTGTAGCATGCAGCAGAGCATATTACATGTACTGCTTATGTTGGGTTTATTAGGATATGCGGCTGCCTGGTGTGAAGGAGCTCCTGCACGTGGATGCCCTCTTTACATAGACATCTTGTCCTCTCTGCATCTTGCCTACTTTCTAGATTGTATACCTTGGACATCACCAAATAGCAATAGCTTCCCTTCTGTTTCCTCCTGAGTGGGAGACTCCCTTGCCTACATGTATGTCATGTGCCAGCCACACTGGCATACTGATGGGTGATTAGACTACTTGCCAGTCTTTGCCATCATGGTGTGGCAGAGAATTGTTGTGGGCATGCTCCTTTTGCAGGTATAGAGGAGATGGATGTGGAAACTAGATCTTTTTCCTCTTTTTAGATTTATTTATTGCATGTGTGTCTGTGCACCACGGATGTGCGTGGTGCCTGCAGAGGTCAAAAGAAGGCTCTGGATACTTTGGGACTTGAGACAGTTGTAAGCTGCCATGTGAGTGCTGGGAACTGAACCCAGGTCCTCTGTAAGTGCAAGGACTCTTAACAGCTGAGACATCTCTCCAGCCAGAGACTAAATCTTTAATGCTGTATTGATAATGCCAGGAATATGTGCTTTCTCCCAGGAAACACACAGAGAACAATGTGTTTCTAACACTGTAGTAAGCAAAGAAAGATTATATATATATAAATCAGGCAGGGTCTCTCTATGTAGTCCTCGCTGTCCTGAAGCAGGTTGGCCTGGAACTCATAGGGATCCACCTGCCTCTGCCTCCCAAGTGCTGGGATTAAAGACGTGTGCCACCACTACCTGGCTCCTTTTATTCTCTTGAGATAGGGTCTCTCAGTAAATATGGAACTTGCATGTGGCCATATCTGGCTTTTTTCATGGGTTCTGGGGATTTGAGCCATCCCCAGCCCCATGTAAGTCTTACATATTCCTTGTAGCCTGCATTTGCCATGTTGCTGTCTTTCATTAGCATATCTACTCACTGATGACTGCGTCCTCGAAAGCCACGGGTAGAAATACACTAACGTTATCATGTCACCGGATTTACCAATTGTTTATAATGATTTTCTGTGGTTTCCTTTGAGTTTTCAGGGGATACAGGCATTTGCAGGTAGGGACAGCTCTGCTTCTCATAATTTTTATTATGTTCTTCTTTTCTAATTGCACTGGCCAGCACCTCCAGAAAAAATCTTGCACTATGGGTGATGACCTGTTCTCAACTTTGATCGCAATACTTTATCTACCCTTTAGGCAGTTGGGTGAGAAAAATTGATTTGCATCCCAACATTCTACCACTGACATTTCAAGCACACTGCAGTATCTGAGTGGTTTTATAGTAAGCACCACCTATATTCGACCATGAACAACTTTCTGTGCTTGACAGTGCTAAACAGCCATGTGTTCAAAGTGAGGCAGAGTCTTTTTGCAATTATTATTATTACAGGTGTTTATTTACTTGCATGAGTTTGTGTGACTGTGTGTGTGTGTGTCACTGTATGCATGAAGAGGTCAGAGGACAGCGCGTGGGAGCCAGTTCTCTCCATCCCCTACATGGATGAACCTTGATCCATGTCATCTCACCTTCCCAGAGGGAGGGTCTTCAAGACAGAATGTCTCCTTGAGGACATTTCCTATGGTTGCCACGAGACCTGGCCCACTGTGAGTCATCAGGCTATGGTGTCAGAAGTAGAGGAGAGCCTCCATTTAGGACAAGATGGGGTGACAGGAGATGAAGGAGCTATCCCACTCCCTGAAGTTTTCTAAGCTTCTGCACAGCTTGAGGGGGAGGGGAGGGGAGGAGGCAGGAGGATATTCCAGAAGATCAGCTCTCTCCTGGCAACTGGTGGGAACTTCCTTTGCTTCGTTCGCATCCCTTCCTCAGTCCCTCCCCAGTGGATTCTCTTGGCAGAATTCCAAAGGCAGGGAGTGGCCTGAGAAAGTCCGTCTAGCTTCCCTGAGTGAACTCCTGACAGCTTGTGAGGAAAGGAGGAGGTGCAGGAATGGAGGGAGGGTGCAGGCATGGAGGGGTGTGCAGGCATGGAGGGAGGGTGCAGGCCTGGAGGGAGGGTGCTGGTGCTGGAGGATGAGGGAGGGTGCAGGCATGGAGGGAGGGTGCTGGTGCTGGAGGATGAGGGAGGGTGCAGGCATGGAGGGAGGGTGCAGGCATGGAGGGAGGGTGCAGGCATGGAGGGAGGGTGCTAGTGCTGGAGGATGAGGGAGGGTGCAGGCATGGAGGAAGGGTGCTGGTGTTAGAGGATGAGGGGGACACAGACAAGCTCTGTGCCTCTCCCAGCCCTGTGATGGACAAGGGCCTCACAGTTGTTCCCACCTCTTGACACTGAGACTCAATTTGGTCATCTAAAAAAGTGCACGTTTAAGTGTTGCTCAGTTGAGTTGCATAAAAATTAAATCACGAAGGATACCTTCATAATGTTTTGTCTGCATTCAAAGTCATTCTTGGCTTCCTGGAGCTCCAGTTTGGACATACCTGATAGACCACTGCAATCATCCTGAGTAAAATTACTCAGAACAGTTAGTAAAGAAAGCACAGTGCTGGGGAGATGGCTCTGTGGGTAAAAGGTTTGGGGTGCAAGCATTGGGACCTGGGTTTGAATCACCAGCACCTGCATAAAAAAGCCAGGTATAGCCATCGTCACCTATAACCCTGGTACTTGCACTTTGAGGGCTGGAGACAGGATTGCTAGGACTTGCTGCCTGCCAACCTAGATCCAAGTTCAGTGAGAGACCCTGACTCATGGGGATAAATGGAGAGTGATAGAGGAGGATACCCAACATCCCCTTCTGGCCTCCATGTGTGCATCATCACATGCGTGTGCACATGTAACACACACATCCACTAAATACACTCACATACACACATGCACACAATATACGTAGGTAGATGGATGGATGAATGGATAAGAACACACATGGATTTTAGTCAGGATGTGGGTTTGGTGACCATGCTGCTAGAAACTACAGCATCACTATGGCTAAACTGATGACTCTCAGCCCTTGCTCCCCAGAGGAAAATGATGGGTCTCTGGTAGGGCAAACACTGCCCTTGCTGGGGGAGTCTTGCTTGGCTCCCTGTCCCCAGCATAGCCTACACTTCAAGGCTCCCTACTTCTAGACCAAGCCCCTCTTGGCTTCAACTCCTGCCTCTCCTGTCCTGGGCTCCAGCCCAGAGACTGAGCTCTCCTGGGCTTCCCCACTTCCATGTCCTCCCCTGCCTTTTCCAGGCCAACTTGCTGTTAGGTATAATCTTAAAAGGAGCCTCTCTGCCGACGCAAAATAACTTTAATCAGACCAGATCAGACCAAATCAAAGATGCCCATGTTTAATAAATACAGCACTCCCAGGTGATTGGGAGCATGGCGGGGGATGGGGGAGGAGGACAGAGAGGGAGAGACCACATAAAACCTGCGACCACACGACCAGTTCCTTTTTCCTGCCTGAGCCTAAATAGCCTAAATAGCCTGTAGGAGTGGTCCTGACCCTCCCTGGGGAGGGGTTAGCATTTGATGGCCTTGCCCAGAGGTGGAGTCTGGAACAAGGCAACTCCCAGAGGAGGGGGCTTGAAATGGAGTGGTCAGCTCCATTGACGCTCCATTGGCCCGGGAACTGGGGTGATGCTTCCAATCATCCCAGACTCCTTAGATATAGGGGTGTTAGAGGGCTGGGGTCTCACTTTTGATGAAACCTCCAGGAAAGACCGCCAAACACTGGCCCCTCCCACAGGCTATTTAGGCTCTCTACAGAAAAAGAAACACGTGGTCGTGGGTTTTACGTGGTCTCTCCCTCGCCATGCTCCCAACCACCTGGGAGCACTGCGTTTATTAAATGTGGGCATCTTTGATTTGGTCTAATCTGGTCTGACTGAAATTATTCGCATAGGTGGAGAAGCTTCTCTTAAGAATTATTTCTAACACTTGCTTCTTCTCATTGTGTCCCCTTCACGTCAGGAATGTCGAGCTCCACCTACCCCCACCCTTGTCCTGCTATGCTCAGTCCCACTGAGCCGGAGGTTCTAATTCTTTGAGGCTGGCACAACACCAAGCCATCCTTCCTCCCCACTAGCCAGGCTGGGCTGGGATCCCAGGCAGAGTCCTGTGGAAGGAGACCTTTAGAGGCTTAGTGTGCTGAGGACTCCTGGCTGTGGTCTAGGTCTGCCTGGTGGTAGGGGTTTAGACTTCAGACCCCAGGTCAGTGAGGAGATCAGCAAGCTTTGGGAGCGGGGTGGAGTTTCCTGCAGATCCCATTCCACACACAAGGACTCCTCATAGACAAACAGCCTCTTTGGGGGTCGGCAACTTGAAGTCTGGAAGCCGGGTTTGCACTGGGCTTGCCTCCTTGCTCCCTCTCAGCCTCATTGTGCCTCATCTGTGGCATGGGAACATGCACTGGAGATGGTTGGTAAAAACACAGGAGCTGGTTTGGGGCTGTGCAGAAAGATGAAGCTGTCAGAATGGGAGCGAGGGACGACAGAGCAGTAAATAGCATGTGTGGCCATAAAGGACATTAGTGGAGGATCTTAGAATGCTGACTCAGCCACTTCCTAGCCCAGTTAGAACCAAAGCCTTAGCTTCCCTTGTATGTGTGTACATGTATACATATGTACATGTGTGTGTGCAAGTGTATATATGTCTATGTGTATGTGCATGTGTGCATGCATGTGTGTCTAAGTGTGTGTGTGCCATAAATTGACATCTAGCATGTCCCCCTTTATTTACTAAATGAATATGGGGCTCCCCAGTTCAGGTAAACTGGCTAGACATTAGACTCTGGGGATCCACCTGTCTCCACCTCCAAGAGCTAGGATTACAGACAGGTAGGTTCTGCCTGGATTTTTTGTGGGTTTTGGGGGCATTGAATTCAGGTCATAATGCTTGGATAGCAAGCACATTACTGACTGAGCCCTCTCTTCAATCCCGTCTCTCCTCTTCTGTCTGTCTGTGTAGCTACTGCCTGACTTTAAGTGTACTGGTTTTCCTGCCTCTGCCTCCGAGTGCCAGGGTACAGACATACACCACCAGGAGTGGCTAGCTTGTCTTCTTATTTACAAGCCAGAAGCCACTAAATCCTTCCTTGCAGCGCTTTGGGGGATGACCAGCATGCACCTGTTGAGGATTCTCATGGGCTTGGGGCTGTGAAGTCTGGATGACTCTTCCCCAGATATCCACAGTGACCCTAACAAGGGCTCCTATTTCACAGGTGAGAAAACCCAGACACTGAGACTTGGGCCACTTATCCAAAGTCCCCCAGCCAGAAAGTGACAAGACCAGAATAGAATGGGAAACGTGAGCCAGCTAGCGTACATAGTACCTGGCACTCAGTGTGCTCCCATCTGAGAGATGGCCTGGGCCATCTGCCACTTCCAGTGTCCATCTGCAGACACGGGTCTGGCGGTGGGGAGAGGCCAGGGAACTCTAAGAGATCAGAACCTTCTGGATCTTAGCAAGTCAGTCAAGAGATAAACAAGGAAGAAAACATATGCTATGACTGTTTCCAACTATAATGAGATGGTAGAAACTGGGGGAGGTAGGGGAGGGGCTAGGAGGCGAGTGGATCAGGGAGGCCTCCAGATACTTGCGATGCAAAGGTGCTGGGCATGCAGCAGAACGAGCAAGAGTGTCTTAGGAA
The DNA here is from genome assembly GCF_903992535.2 of Arvicola amphibius. Classification (NCBI taxonomy): domain Eukaryota; kingdom Metazoa; phylum Chordata; class Mammalia; order Rodentia; family Cricetidae; genus Arvicola; species Arvicola amphibius. The sequence goes on along the minus strand of NC_052049.1, from coordinate 130,859,697 downwards.
GAGAGACAAGAACCGAGGCAGGAACTGGGCAAGTGCCTTAGAATTGGAGCCCCAAGGGTGAGCATACGCAGTGCACGGGGCAGGCAGCAGCTAAAGAGTTGCAAAGGCTTTGGGTTTTCTTTTAGGAGCTATGAGAAGTCACTGGAGGGTTTCAAGTTCAAGTCGGCTTCTTTTTTTTTTTTTTAAATTTATTTATTAATTATGTATACAGTTTTCCCTGCATGTATGCTGCAGGCCAGAAGAGGGCACCAGATATCATTACAGATGGTTGTGAGCCACCATATGGTTGCTGGGAATTGAACTCAGGACCTCTGGAAGAACAGTCAGTGCTCTTAACCTCTGAGCCATCTCTCCAGCCCCTCAAGTCGGCTTCTTATTTGAGCTAAACAATTAAAACCATGTAATAAATAAAACATCTCTCGGGTCTTGAGGTGGGACTGCCTGTTCCTTCATGGACCCTCAGCTGAGGTGATAGTCCAAGGCCTTTGTCTCCCGGGTCTTACCTGCATAGGGTTTTGTTGTTGAAAATGAGTCTCATATAGTCCAGCCTGGCCTTGAACTCCTATACAGCCAAGGATGACCTTAAACATCTAATCCTCTTGCCTCGACCTCCCTAGTGCTGGGATTATAAGCATGTATCACTACACCCAGGGCTTCACGAGTGCAAAAGAGTTATGCCACACCTTAGTGTTTAAATCGACAGGGGCCTCTTTGCTTCCCTGAAAACGGTCAAGTTCCTAATGAGGAACCACATGCACCCCCTCTGGCCCAGGCAGGTTCAGAAATAGGTAGGAGGCTGGAGTGTGGTGGATCTGTTGAAGCGGTCAGACACAGGGCTATCCCCTCTGAGAGAAATGCAGTACTTTGCATAAACACACACTAGGCTACAGTCACCAACAAGAGGATTCCATCTCTGTGGCTGACTTGACCCTGGCCCTAGTTTCTTGAAGAGCAGTGTGCTGCCTCTGGGTTAGCTGTGATGTGTGCCTCTGAACCTGAAGAAACCTGAGTTTCCTGGAGAGAGCATTCTTAGGGCAGGTTTGGGCTCATCTAGTTCAGCAGGTAAAGGCTGCCTCCCTGCCACCAAGCCTGACAAGCTTGAGTTTGATCCCTGGGACTCACAAAGTAGAAGGAAAGACCCCACTCTGAAAAATTTCTTTAGAGCCTCTATCTTGGAAAGGGTTGAGTGGCCGGCCCGCCTGTCTGAAACTTAGAGCCATGCAGCTGTCGCCCTCTGCTGGTGAAGTTGCAATAGTACAGCAGCATCCTTGTTAGAACTGTGCCCCTCCCTGGTAAGGACCCCTATGTGTCACCTGTAATGGGCGAATAACACCAGTACTTGCCTCTAGGTATTGAATGGGTGCCCTCTGTCAATCAGGGGGCTACCTTGCCCCTCCTGTGACCAGCTGCTGCAGGCTATCGGTCCTGCTAGTACCCACCTGGGAAGTAATAGCAGCATGTAGAAGGCAGAGACAGGAGAATCTCATATTCAAGACCAGCCTGGGAGAGAGGGACTGAGGAGATAGTTCAGGAGATGAATTATTTGCTGTACAACTACAAGGATCTGAGTTTGGTTCCACAGCATTCATGTGTAAAACTAGAGGTGACAACATATCTGTAATCCCAGTGCCCCTACAGCAGGCAGGAGAATCCCTAGACACCTGCAGGGTGGGCTAGCCTGGACACCTGCAGGTGAGTTAGCCTGAACACCTGCAGATGGGCTAGCCTGGACACCTGCAGGTGAGCTAGCCTGGACACCTGGAGGGGGCTAGCCTGGACACCTGCAGGTGGGCTAGCCTGACTTTCACACTGAAGAAGAAGAAGGGGCTAGAAAGATGCCTCAGCGGGAAAGATGGACAGTTGGCCCCAATGGTTGAGAGCACCTGCTGCTTCTGTGAAGGACCTAATTTTGGTTCCTGACACCCAGGTCAGGCAAACCACAACCACTCTTATCTCCAACTCCTGGGCATCTCACACCCTCTTCTGGCCTCCACAAGCACACACAGACGCATACATAAAAATAAATCTTAACAAAAGCACTAGGTATTGTGGCATGCACTCTTAAAGCAAGCATGTCTGCATGAGTTCCAGGCCAGCCCAAGTTATGTAGCGTCGTGGTTTGAATAAGATGACCCTAAAAAGTCTTGAGCATTTAAACCATTTGGTCTCCAGTTGGTGGTTGTTTCGGGAGGATTAGGAGGATTTACTAGAGGAAGGATGTCACAGAGGGCAGGCATTGAAGTTTTAAAGGACTCTTGGCCTTTGCCATTCCGTGTTCGTTCTCTCTGAACCCTGCTTTCAGAAGATGTGGGCTCTCTCAACTGTTCCAGCCACCAGGCTTGGCTCCACCCCCATGGAATCTAATTCTGAAGTTATAAGCCCAATTAAATGCTTTGTTTTTTAAGTTGCCTTGGTCATGGTGCTTTATCACAGCAATAGAAACGAACCTAATGTACATAAACAGTAAGACTTTGTCTCAAAAACAACAACAAACAACCAAAAAAAAAGATCCCCTGCACCTCACCCCAACTCCTCCCACACCCATCCCAAATAACAAGGAAGGTGAAGACCTCTGACCTCCACACGAGCACTCTGGCACGTAGGCGCTGTCACTCAAGATGGCTCCTCCCATTGTGCCGCCTTAGCAACCACTAAGTGTGGAGCAGCAAGACCGAGCACTAAAGAATGCGCTAAAAGAAATGAATCTGCTCTCGGCCGACTGGAGTCCCTTTTACAAAGCAGAGGGGTTAGGAACAGAGGCGATCTCGCCCCTCCCATTTATTCTAGCCTGCCCCGGGGTGGAGTGCAGCGACTCTCAGCTCTCTGAGCCGTGCGGTAATTGGGAAATAGAGCAGAAGGTTCTGTAGAGAAGGCAGCCATCCTGGCGGAATGCTGCTAATCCAGCAGGGCCTGAGGAATTTGTAGCCCTCCCCGTGCAGTGTACTCTGAAGACCCCTTCTAGTCACTCCTCCTAGATTGTCAGCCAATCTTGGACCTTTGTGACTTGAACAAACCTGTGCCCCCTCCCCCTTCCTTGGGTAGGTCACCAGATCTCCTTCACTTCCTCAAGCTCCTCCCCGACAGCACTGGGTATCCTGAGATCAGAAAGTACTGGGGACTAAGAGGAAGTGAAGTCGTCATGGGTTCTAGTTTTAGCTCTGTCATTTACTTACAGGGTGGCCTTGAGCAGGTCCCCTCACCCTTTGGAGCCTCAGGTCCCCTATCCCTAAAGTTAGGGAGATGACTCCTCGCCCAAGGGTATGAGACGTCAATAAGATGTGTTTACACAAGCTTGTCTGTAAATCTTAAATGCAAGATGGCTAGTGTACATACAGAATTCTAACCCCCAACATCTGGACTTTGAGTTCTGCCTCTCTCCTGTCACCTTGGACCAGTCGCATATAAAACAGATAAGAGGCTAGAGAAACAGCTTGGCACCTCACAGTGCGGAGCTGCTGCAGGGGATGGAGTTTACTTTCCAGCACCCACATCAGGTGACTCCCAGTGGCCTGTGACTCCAGCTCCAGGGAATCTGATGCCCTCTTCTGGCCTCTGTGGGCACCTGCACTAATGACACTGATCTCTCTCTCTCTGTCTGTCTGTCTCTGTCTCTCTCTCTGTCTCTGTCTGTCTGTCACACACACACACAAATAGAAATAAAATAAAGTTAAATAAATAAAATAGGGATAGTAACGGATTAAGGCTTGGAGAGCCCTAACATATATTAGATGCTCTGGGAATACCGGCTGGTATGGCTTATCCTGGAAGAGAGAACTTCCTCCAGTATGCGCCCTGCTGTGTACGGGGCTCCATGCGAAGTGCTGGGGACCCTGCAGTGACAAAAATAGGGTGGAGGGAAGAAAGAAAGAAAGGAAGAAAGGAAGGAAGGAAGGAAGGAAGGAAGAAAGAAACAAAGAAAGGAACAAAGAAAGAAAAGAGAAGAAAATTTCTGGGGCCTACATCTGAACAAGTTGCGGGGGAGGGGACATATAATAAAGTAAGGCACTCACAGAGCCTAAGAGAAGAGAAATAAGGCTAGGAGGAGAAATAATTAGGGACCAGCACAAGGGTGTGGGAGGGGATTAAAACTTTGAATAGGATGAAGGGAACCTGATTGGCTCAGTTTAAATTAAATATTCATCCTGATCCAGTCAGCTGTGTGCATGGGTGAGAGAGTAGGAGACAAGAGATCAAGAAATATGATTGGCTCAGCTTTAATTAGATGCTCTCTCTGGTCCAATTTGCTTGGTGCGTACGTGTGTGAGCATGCTGAGGGTGGTCCAGACTTACAGGCTGAGCACAGCTGCTGGTCTCAGCATCTAGCATGGGGAGCAAAGCTGGGGCTGAACCAGTGCTCTCCCCCGCCCACCCCTCCCTCCTCCTCCTCTGCTCCCTTTCCACCTTCACCTGCAGTCCCCAGGGCACAGACTAAAGGCAGCTCTGAGGTAGGAGAGTAAGGGCTAGCTCCAGTAGCTGGGATAGCCTTCATCCAGGACCTGCAGTGCGGCTGCCTCCAGTCTGCCCAATTCTAGCTGACTCCGCTGTTACTGGCTGTTACCCATCAGAGACAGGGCTGGAATCTATCACCCCAGTGCCTGCGGCTGGCTCTGAGTAGGTCAATACATAGGAACCCTGGAGATGGGTTTCAGTTGCTCCTGCCCTGAGACCCACAGTCAGTAGGCATGGAGGTGGCCCAGGATGCTTTATATATCTGTATCGGCAGGACCATGACTTGGCAGGCCTTCTGTCTGTCATCACATCCTCTCTCCCTGGACTGGTATTGCATATCTTACCTTCCTTACCTTTTCTGAAGGCACAGCTCCCCTCACTCCCAGGAGCCCCTCAAGGTGCCCTCAACCCTGTGAGCCTGAACAGAGATCATAGCTGAGAATGACAACCTCAGAAGTCACCCAGCACCCAGCCTTTCTTCAGACAGTGCAGAGGCAGTTCAGGCCTCAGCAGGAGCAGAGGCCCCGGGGCGCCAGGAAAGCTGCAAAGGCCAGATTCCAGAGCTCCAGGGATTTGCCTGGAGAGCCAAAACTTGTTTGGGAGATAGAGACATAGCTCAGCCGATAGAAAAACTGCTTTGCAAGCACAAAGCCCTGGGATCAATGCCCAGCACCACATAAACACTGGGTGTGGTGGTGCACACCTGTATAGAACCCCCAAGGTGGCCACTGGCGCTTGGGGCAGGGGTTAATGCAGCTGAAGAATGAAAGTATCCTCTAAATCAGGAAGTGGGGGATTCCTGACTCCCCACGTGTCATAAAGGTGGCCATGTAGTCCACAGATGTTGCTGGGTACAGTGCATGGGGAAAGTCATAATTACAGCAGGACCCACATAGGGTCCATGCAGACTAGTTTAGAAGCCAGCGGGAATGCTGAAGAGGGTGAGTGAGAGCTTGCTGCCAAGTCTGAAGACCTGAGTTCGAGCCCTGGAACAAACTTGATGGAAGGAAAAAACCGACTCCTGAAAGTTGTCTTTTGATGTCTACATGTGCACCCTATCTGTGCTCACTACATAAAATATTTATATGTGTATATGTTATATGCATATTAATAAAATATTTATATGCATACACACACATATATGTCAACTAAAGTTCTCTTGAGGGTGGGGTAGCCCTGGAAGGAAGGAAGGAAAGAAGGAAGGAAGGAAGGAAGGAAGGAAGGAAGGAAGGAAGGAAGGGAAAGACTGATGTTCAGCCTTGGTGGGGATTAACTCAACAAGGCTCTGGGGAGGAATAGGCCTCTATGTGACTTAGTGATTGCTCAGAAGCTAACGGCTGTCAGAGCTCTATGGACCCCATGTTGCCAGGCTGACTGAAACTCCATCTCATATACCCACTTAGGTCTCCTGCCCATGACTCTCTGAATATTAGGTTTGGACAGGACTTCATGAATGGCTAGGAATGCCTGCCAGGGAGGCAGGAGGACCAGGGTGGCAATTTCACCCAGTCCAACTGCCCTTTCTCAGAACTTTCACTGTTTACTCTGAGACCAAAAAGGCAAAAATTCAAGCAGTGATAACAGCCATGGAGTCGCAGGGGTGAGATGAAGGGTCCTTGTCACCTACTGCTGTTGTCCAAACTGTGACTGTGGCTTGGTAATGCTCGTGAGTGTCAAGGGGGTTACCCAACAACTCCACTAGAAGAGCCGATGGGTGTGACAGGAAGGGCTTCCGGCCACCAATGCCTCTTCTCTGCTTTTCCTGGCTCTGATGAGCTGTGGAAGAAGAGATCTCTAGTCAGGCAATAACACAGGCCTGGTAGGCCCTCTAAGATGCGATCTGAGATGCCTCTGATACCTAGATACCAGACCTCACCTAAGACTGATCTAGGGTGTGGCCCTCTGGTTCTCCTGTGTGGGGCCATCTGTGCGGCATCTCTGTCTAGGCCTCTCCCGGGGAAGGCTTCCTCTGGAGCAGGCATGGTGTCCAGGCAAAAGCTGGATGACTAAGGCCTGTGCCTCTTTGTGAGCTTCTGTTGGTGTGATAGAAACACCATGACCAAGAGCAGCCTGGAAAGGAAAGGGTTATTTCATCTTACAACCCTCAAGTAATGTCACTGAGGGAAGGCAGGGCAGGAACTGAAGCAGAGGCCATGGAGGAATGCTGCTCTTGGCCTGCTTCCCCTAACTTACTCAGTCTGCATTCTTATTCACCCAGAACCACCTGCCCGAGAGTGGCACCACCCCCAGTTCTGGGCCCTCCCACATCCGTCACTAATTAAGAAAATGCCCCATAGGCCAGTCTGGAGAAGGCATTTTCTCAGTTGAGGTTCCCTTTTCCCAGATGACAGTCTGTGCAGGGCAAGAATCAAGAAGTCGCTGAGCTCATACCACGGTGGTCTGGGCCCTGTCTCCAGCTTCCATGCCTTCCTGTGGAGCACGGGTCTGCAGGTCTACGGCTGGTGATGACAGCCCAGGGCTGGGGCCCCGGTAACCTTCTCTGTCTCTTGCCTAAACCAGAAAGTACCTTTCTCCTCACTGCAGCTCAAGCAATACAAAGGCTTCGCCACCAGGCCTGCGAGCTTCCAGATGTTTGCAGCTACTTCTTAAATATTCCCAACAGCTAGAGTGTTCTGAGTGCCACAGTCCACTCCATGTTAGAGACTTGGTGCTGCGGTTAGAATGTTGGCGTCTTGCCTTCCTCCCCTGGCTTCCCACCCCCATCACACATAAGGCATTGAATGCCAGAAGAGTATGGTTTCATCAGCTCAGGGCACAAGGCTCTTCACAGACAGCTTATTCCCCTGAGAGCAAGTCCCAGGCGGGGTCTGACAGTGCTGCCCCGCTCTGTGGTATTGTATAACCTTGAATAAGGTGCTTGGTTGTTGGCTCTGAGCCTCTGGTTTCTCTCATCTGTTACACTGAGAGGTGTGCCCACACGCCTCAGCTGCCCACGTATCCTGCTGGAGAACCAGGTACAGAGGACCCTTCCTGGAGATTAGCTCAGCTCCGCCAGGTGCATGGAGGGGCCTCCAGGTAGGCTGGCTGTTGCAGACCTTAGCTGCCTGTCTGCCTACTCCTGGAGAAGAACATCTTGGAAATGGCTAGCTGAAGGGGTGGAGAGGGAACCTCAATGGCAAAGGATGTGAAGGTGTTGATGTCAGGCAAGGCCTGCTCATGGGGTTAATGTCTGCTGCCCTCCCTTAGATCCCTGGGCTCTCCAAGAATACTGGTAACATAGAATGCTTCTGGGCCCTCCACCAGGGCATTCCTCCTGCATAGGATGACCTATGGCACCCGCTGCTTGTAAAGCCCAGACTGCTTCACAGGGCCGAAGTCCCTCAGCCGTCTGAGCCAGGCCTTCCTCTCTGGTCTGGTCCTTCTCAAAATTTTCAGCTCTTCAAAGCAGATCCAGACATCTGCAGGTATGGGGCCTCCTGCAGCTTAGGTATCCCCCTGCCTCCCTCTTTAGATCTCGCTGTCCTCAGACTCCCTGCTCCCCGCCCTATACACAAACCCTTCTCTCAGCAACACAGTCCCCTGTGCCACACTCTGGCTCTTTTGCCTTCCTCACCTGAGAGGCAGAAAACAGCCAGGGGAAGGGACTCAGACCCCTTGCCAGGTTGTCCCCAAAAGCATGCTCTCCTCTTCTCCACAGGTCTGCCAGGCTCGGCGGTGAAGGGAGATCCTATGTCTTTGGGTTTTAGCACAGGGTTCATGAAAAGGGCCGGTAACCAGAACACAGCAAAGACAAGCACGGGCTCTGAGACTTGCAAAGGCAGGAATCCCCAGCCCTGAGAGCCAGCCTCCTCCCCATACACACTCATATACACACTGCTACTCGGCACCTTCCAGTCTCGGGGACCTGCGTGCCCACTCCAAAGACTATGACCAGTCACTTCCCAGAACCAAGGACAGAGAGGTCCCCAGTACCTCTCCTCTCTGGAGCCAGGAGAAGAGGATATGTCCTCGGGAGCTAATGCTGGGCCAACTGGGAAGGGCCTGTAACAGGCTCCTTGGATGAAGGGTCCCTGTGTGAGGGAACATGACGTGCCCTCCCACTCCACAGTGTTGTTTACTGCCCTTAACCTGTACAAACCTGTCACTGTCAGGTGGCCTAGGGACGAGTGTCCTCACCTCTCAAATCACCTTGTCTAGGTGAAATTCATAGAAATGAGTGTGTGGAGGATGTAGGAACCCAAATTGGGGCAAAGATGCCAAAGAGCTCAGGGCCTAAGGCCCAGGGCACCTGACCTTTCCTGCAGGCTTTAGGGAAAGGGATGGCAGCCCACAGGTGATAACAGCCTCGTTAATACTAGCTTCCCTCCAGAGGAGAAGGAAGAATACGAACAGTTCATCCAAGGCCCTGGGAAAGGCCTTGCTTACAGCCATCACTCAAAATGAGCCTTAGGACTCACAGGGGACAGCCCTTCCTTATGTGGCCCATCACCAACATGGGCTTGGTCTGTCCATGTGTGGTATTGAATTTCAGGTATGCTGATGTTCCAATCATGCTTTCGGGTTGCATGCCACCACCTCCTACCTCCTCCCTCACCCCGCTCCTCCCCCATGGAGAAGGCTGTCTGCAGTATCCTCCCTGTCTATCTGTAGGAAAGTCTCAGACGAATCCAGGGCATCACAGTAGTGGTTTCCAAACATGGCCACCCATGGGAATAACGGGAATCTTTGGAAAGACACACCGAAGTCCAGCCTCCCTCTTGGACATAGGGATAGCACATGCTAAGCTCTGGAGCTGGGGTATGAGGATCTTGGAAATTTCCAGGTGATTCTAAAGTGTAGAAAGGGTTCAGAAGCACAAGGTGGGGGGCACAAGGTAAGAAGGGGAAAGGATGGAAGTTCTACTGTTCGTCTGTTCGGTACCTTTTGCTGATGCCGCACCTCCAGCCATAGCAGCAGGGGTGCCTATGAGCGAACAGCCAGGTGCAAGCTGCGCTCCTGCCTCCCATCTGCCTCACCTGGGCAAGGCTTTCTAGAGTTCAATTCTCATCCATAGAACAGGCTGTGGGGCTGGTGAGATGGCTCAGCCGTTAAAAGCAAGCACCTGCTATTATGCAGGCCTGACGACCTTGACCTGAGTTCAATCCCCGGGGTCCGCATAACAGTGGAAGGCGAGAACTGGCTCCAGAGGTGTCCTCTGACCACCACACATTTACATTATATACTACTACTATTAGTGATGATGATGATGATGATGATGATGATGATGATGATTAAACCAGGGGTCTGGCGAAATGGTTGAGCAGGTAACAGCACCTACAACCAAGCCCAATGACCTAAGTTCCATCTCCAGGCCCCACATGGTAGAAGGAGACAACTGACTTCTCCTGCAAGTTGTCATGTGACCTCTACCTGTGAGCCATGAGACATAAGGAGTCCCCCACGCAAATAAATTAAGAAAGGAAGGAAGCAAGCAAGCATCTGATTCTCTGGAACCAGAGCTACAGGTTGTTGTGAGCTGCCATATGGGTGCTGGAAATCAAACAAGTGTCCTCTGGAAGAACCTCTGAGTTACCTACCTTTCAGCCCTAGCTGTTTATTTTTTAGTACAATATCTATGGAGCTAGGGATGTGCTTTAGCTTGCTTGGCATACACCAGGTCCTGGATTCAATCCCTGATACCACATAAAAAAATGTTTTAAAATTGAAAGGTCTATCTTTATCATTTGAATTTAAATGTTAAATATTAGAGTCAAGGGTGTACCTCATCTCAACAAGATAGCACTTGCCTAGCATACCCATATCTTTGACCAAAATGAAAAACAATATTTTTTAAGATTTTAATTTTAAGGTAGGAGCTAGAAAAATGGCTCAGTGGCTAAAAGAGATTACTTCTCTTCCCAAGGATCCACCCAGTTTGGCTCCTAGAGCCCAGCTAGGTGGCTCACAATCTATTACTTCTGCTCCAGAGGATCCAAGACCCTCTTCTGGCCTTTGCAAGTGAGCACACACATGTGGCAGACACACGGACAGCCAGAGGCACATAAATAAAAATAATTGTTTTGTTTTTTGAGACAGGATTTATCTGTGTATCCTTGGCTGTCCTGTAACTCAATCTGTAGACAAGCTGGCCTTGAACTCACAGAGATCTGCCTACCTCTGTCTTACAAGTGCTGGGATTAAAGACATGCACTGCCACCACCCGGCTTAAAAATAAATCTTTTTAAAGAGTTTTAAAATTAAATGTTTGTTATTGTCTTATTTGGGGTTATTATTGCTGTTGTGAAGCACCATGACCAAAACCAACTTGGGGAGAAAAGCGTTTATTTCACTCACAGTCCCATATAACAACCCATCATCAAAAGCAGTGAGGGCAGAAACTCAAGCAGGGCAGGAACCTGAAGGCAGGAGCTGAGCATGCAGAAGCCACAGAGGGGTGCTGCTTACTGGCTTGCTTCCTATGGCTTATTAGGCCTGTTTCCTTATAGAATCACCAGACTGGGGTAGCACCACCAGCATCAGTCGCTAATTAAGAAAATGCCCTACAGGCTTGCCTACAGCCCCATCTTATGGAGGCATCTTCTCATTTGAGGCTCCCTCCTCTCAGATGACTCTGGCTTGTATCAAGTTGGAAAAAAAACCCACCTAGCTAGCACAATTAGAAAAGAATCAGAAGTCATTATTAATATTCAACTAGCTAGGAATACTCACAATGAATGTTATAGTATGTTTTCTTACAGATTGTGTGGTTTCTAGTAATGATGATCATTTCGTGTATAGAACATAATTCTGATTTACTAAATATTAGATCTTTAGCTATTTGTGTTGATAAGCGTTCCTCAAATACGGTGCTGTTAAACTGACATGCTTCAACTCCTCTCTGCAGGGCTTCTGCAGGGGGGCACTAACTCAGCCAGGATGTCTGGGTGTGCTCCCCTGGAGTAAATTCTCAAAGTGGACCTGTTACCAAAGGCCACGAGCCTGTTAAAAGTGCGGCAGAGAGTTTGGGACACTGTGGTCCAGTGTTGTCCTACATGCACAAAACCCCTGTCTCCAGCCCTAGAAACTAGGTGTAGTGGCTCGTGCCTGGAGTCCCAGAACTCAGGATTTGGAGGCAGGAAGATAAGTTCAGGGTTGGCTACAAAATGAGTTAGAGGCTGACCTGGTAGGTTGCATGAGGTGCAGTCTGGAAAATAAATACAGAACCGGTGAGATGGTTGGGTCAGTGGGAAGAGGCACTTGCCACCAAGCCTGGGCTCCTGAGATGATCCAGGACCCATGTAATGGAAGGAGAGAACTGGCCGTCAAACGTTTTCCCATGACCTCCACATGGACACCACAACGTGCTTACTCTCGTGCATGTGTGCATATGTGTGCCCTTCCTCACACACCAAATAAATAAATAAAAGTACTTTTAAAATTTAGCAAAATAAAAGTATTGGAATGATATTGCCCAGGGGCCTCCAGGAAAGCCACTGCCCAATCTTGGAATATTGACAGGTAGAATGGATTCCCATGTAACTTAATCCTCATCTATATTCCTTCCTTACCATGATCCCCTCCATCCATCCTACGCTAAGTCCCTGCCTGGCTCTGTGGAAGGTAAAGCCCTCAGAGGCTCAGGGACCAGATGGCATCTTACACTCCAACCCCCAAGGAACCTACCATAGGAACAGCACGGACCGTCTGTCAAGGCTGTCCAACCTTTTGACACTACAATATAACATTGTATCTACAAATACGTTGGGACCCATTCATAGCTCTTCTGGGATACTGGCAGCCCACAGGCCACAGCAAATACAAACCTGCAAGTAATTCCGATGTATCACACTGGAAGGCCCTGAGCACACTCCGAAGGAATCCAAACTTGTTTTCTCGGCTGTAAAATGGAACTGTCATGAGGTCTGAATCTGACCGTATTTGGTAAGATATATTAATAACAGCAGTCTGTGTTAGAGTCAGCAGCAATATTGGTGGGAAGCGTGTATTAAGTATGAGAAGATGGCATTGGCCAGCAGCCTGGAGCTGCTTTGAAAACTGACAGGTGAGGGGGCGCTCTGTTCACAGACCTTACAGAGACTGGGCTAGTCACTCTTTCCTTTGAGTGTGTGTGTGTGTGTGTGTGTGTGTGTGTCTGTCTGTCTGTCTGTCTGTCTGTCTATGTGTCTGTGTGTGTGTGTATGTGTCTGTGTGGTGTGTGTGTCTGTGTGTCTGTCTGTCTGTGAGTCTGTGTATGCATGTGTCTGTGTGTCTGTGTTTGTGTGTATGTGTCTGTGTGGTGTGTGTGTATGTCTGTGTGTCTGTGTTTGTGTGTATGTGTTAGTGTGGTGTGCGTGTCTGTGTGCATACGTGTGTGTTGTGTGTCTGTGTTGTGTGTGTATATTATATGTGTGTGTGGTGTGTGTGTGTGTAGAGGCCAGAGGTCAGTATTGAAGGTCTTCCTCAGCCCTTCTTCACCTTCAGTTTTTGAGAGGAGACCCCTCACTGAACTTGGAACTTGCCAATTCAGGAGGACTAGCTGTCCAGCAAACCCCAGGGATCTGCCTGTCTCTGTACCCCAATATAGATGAATGCCACTGTAGCTAGCTTTTACCCAGTGCCACAGATCCAGGCTCAGGTCCTCAGGTCTACAAGCACTGTACCAGCTAAGCTATCTCTCTAACCCCAGATTTGATTTTACTAATATATATTAATAGTATCTGTCCACACTGGTGTCAGAGTGAGCGTTAGTGGGGGCTGGCATTAAGTATTGGAAGCCAGGATCAGATAGCAGCTTGCAGCCAGGCTTGGAGACAGACGGATGAAGGTCTACTTTATTCACAGCCCCTAAGGGGAATGGATTAGCTACTTTATTTATTTGTTTGTGATTTCATTTATTTATTTATGAGGCAGTCTGTCTAGCCCAGTCTAGTTTTAAATTCAGATCCTCCTGTTGCTGATATACATACAGAGTATCATATATATGTATATGTATATAGATGTGTATCTATATGGATATATATGTAATTTTGGAATGTCTGGCAAGGCATTTGACTTGTTATTTCATCTTTATGTCAACGTAGCAACCGTGCAGAAATCCTAGCAGGAGGAGGAGTGTTGTGTTGTGTCAGTGTCTGTCATCTTGCCAGGGCCTACGGCTAAGTTTCTAGAAATTTTTTAAAGCCGATTGTTAAGTATGGCCTTTATTAAACATTAAATTACATTAACTTACAATTAAGTAAATTATAATAAAAGCCGAAGCACAGAGTATTAAAAATTCATCACATCTTAACTGTTTCACTGTGTTCACGAGGCTTTTCGCGGCTATTACATCGGCCCAAAGAGTCTTTGGGCCTGAGGATGTGGTTCAGTTGGTAGGGCGTTTGCCTAGTCCCGGCACAAAGCCCCAGGTGCTGGTCCTGTCTTCAGCACGGCCGAAATCTGCAAGTGGTGGTGCACACCTGCAATCCTGGCACTCAGGAGCTGGAAGCACAAGGAACAGAAGCTCAAGGTTAACCATGGGTATCGAGTTCAAAGCCAGCCTGGGCTTTAAGACAAATAAGTCTTTAAAAAAAGGAAAAATGTCTCAGGTAAAGGTGCTTGCACACAGCACAAGTCTGATGGCCTGACATCTAGTCCCAGAATTCATGTAAAGGTAAAAATCCACATAGCTGTCCTCTGACCTCCACACGCCTTCTGGGGTGCACACCCAAACACACACACACACACACACACACATTTGAAAAATAAGTAAAGTTGTTCCATTCCTAGAGCATGGCTCCCGTCTGTCTCTTCTCGCAGGGTCCGGGAACGTGGCAGACCTGTCTCTCCACTGCCAGCGCATCCCCATGGCTCCTAGATCAGTGCTCCTGTTGGCCAGCTATTGACTGACTGACGGCCCTGGTGCCTCTCAGAGTGGCCTGGGCTGGGCTGGGTGCCAGGAGCTTGCTGCAAACAGCTTTGCTCAGCAGACCCTCAAGTGCAGCTGTGAGATGAGCCAAAGGCGTGGCTGTGGGAGAGAGTGGGGCCCTAGCAAGACTGGCTGCCACGCTGAGGGCACTGGGAGGGGGCACTGGCTAAGAGCGACAAGGTTCAAAGGGCGTGCCCTGCGGAATCATACTGTTTGGAAATCCCAGCCTCAGTTTCAGCTGCTTGATCTGGGGGCCTTAATTAGCCTTTCTGGGCCTTCATTTCCTCACCTCTAATTCACAGGTTTGCTGCTAGAGTTAAAGACAACGCCTTAGTAGACCCTGGAGTCACATATGGCTCAGCCTCAGCTTAAGTCTTGTCACACAAAAAAAAATATAGTCTAGGGCTGAGGGTGTGGATTGGTTGGTAGAGTGTTTGTCAGGGTTGGATAAAGCACTGGGGTCCCAACCTCACCTAACAAGCCGGATATGGTGGTGTATGCCTGTAACCCCAGCCCTTGAAAGGCTGTTAGAAGGAGAGCCAGGAATTCTGGCCAGCTGGGACTACAGACTGAGTTCTGTCAAGTTAAGAGCGAGAACTTGCCTCAATAAAACAAGAAATGTCGTTGGAGGGATGGCTCAGTGGTTAAGAGCACTGGCTGCTCTTCCAAAGGACTCGGGTTTGACTCCCAGAACCTATATGGTGGTTCACTGCTGTCTCTAAACCTAGTTCTCGGGAATCTGGCACACTCTTCTGGCCTCTGAGGGTTCACATGTGGTACACAGACATCCATATAAAACAAAAGATGACATTAATGGGACCACTGAGATGGCTCAATTCGCTAAAAAAGTGTTCCTTGTGCTAGCATGGGAATCTGAGTTTAATCCCCAGAGCCCACATCAAAGATGGGGGTCCAGTAGCACGTGCTGACAACCCCAGTGATTGGGGAAACCGATATCACAGGATCCCTGGCGCTGGCTGGCCGGCAGTCTAGTTCATTTGTGAGCTCCATGTCACAGTGAGAGACCCTGTCTCTAAAAATCAGGTGGATGGCTTCTGAGGAACCCCAGAGGTTGGCCTCTGACCTCCAGCCTACACACATACTCTCTCTCTCTCTCTCTCTCTCTCTCTCTCTCTGTCTCTCGCACACACACAAACACACACACACACAGACATACAGACACACACACACACTGAGAGACACTCGTACACACACACACACACATGCACGCAATACATACTCTGAAAAAATAGCTTAATTCTCACAAGAGAGCATCCCCAAGGTTTCCCCCAGACACCCAAGATTCTAAGGAAGAAACACTGCAAATGGCAGGGTTCAGGTTGACTTCCTGAGGGCTGTAGCTGGCCTTGAAGTGCCCCCTCCCCGCCCCCACCAGTGAAGGGGCTGGATGGAGTTTATGTGAGGGTTTAAGGAATTTGGGCTCCAGAATGGAGGAGGCAGGGTTTCTTACCCCCCTATTTTGGGAAATAGCCTTGACACCTTTATCAGAGCCTAGGAATGTTCAAGGCCCTGGCTGAGGCTCTAGCCTGCTGCAAGAAACCAGCAGCTGGCTGGGTCACAGAGGTCAAAGCAGCCTATGATTTTCCACCAGGACACCGAGAGTAAAGGGGCTGAGGAGCCCTCCCCAGTGAAGGAACCCACCCCACTAAGGGGGCCACCCCAGCAGAGGAGCCCACCCCAGCAAGGAGCCCACCCCAGCAGAGGAACCCACCCCAGCAAGGATCCCAGCCCAGCAGGGGAGCCCACCCCAGAGCCCAGGCAAAGATCTTTCCTTTCTGAGCCACTTTGAATAGGGGCACAAAACTAATGCTTTCTCTCTCCCTTGCAGACAGGCAGAATCGAGCCAAACTACCCCAAGGTGTGCGGGCATCAAGGCAATGTGCTGGACATTAAATGGAACCCCTTTATTGACAACATCATCGCCTCCTGCTCCGAGGACACTTCGGTGAGCTGAGCAGTGGACGGTCCCCAGGAATGACCTTGAGCTCACACCTCCCTGCCCCCCCCAGAACCTCTGTCCATACATAACCCGCTTTCTCCTCCTAGCCCTGTCCCTCCTTCAGCCAGTCCCAGGATAGGGAGGATAGGGGTCAGGGAGGGGCCGAGGGAGAGGATCTTTGCTGGGCACACCCGTGCTTCAGTGGCTGACTGCGTGTGGAAGTGCTGCTTTGTAGGTGAGAATTAGAACCCAAAAATGAGGTGCGATTCAGCCTCTCCCTGTGCTCTATGATGCAGGGCAGGAGGGAGAGGGAAGTGCAGAGGAGAAGGGAGGGGTGAGGCAAAGGGAAGAGGGCTCCTGAGCTTTGCAGGCTCACGTGGGTTAAACGTCCCACAGTTTGTCCTCCGGAGCTGTGGCTTCAAGGACAGTGCTGGTGGAGGATCGTCCTAAGGGCATAGTATTCCAGCTTTCTACACCCTACCCCTTGAGGAAAGATAAATAGGAGAGCAGAGGAGGCAGGATGGGTAGAGATAGGATGGGTGGAGAAAGGAGGAGAGGGATGGGTGGAGAGCAGATGGAGACAGGATGGGTGGAGAGCAGGTGGCCATACCAAGGGGAGGGAAGAAGAGGAGCTGGAGACACTGCTCCAGGTGGTCAAGTGCTTGTTGTGCAAGCATGAGTTCGGTCCCCGGACATGGAGGTGGGAAGGGGGCTGGGAAATCCAGGGACGCTGGCATCAACACAGCTTTGTACCCTCTCCATCTCAGGTGTGGGCTGTCTCAGAGGGGCAGTGGAACAGAAAAGGATTCAAAGTGTTAGCCAAGCTGGTACAGGGGTCCCTTTGTTCCCAAGTGAAGGTGATTGACTCTACTTTTCAGCCAGGCTGCTGGGGCTACCTAGTGTGCGCTGGCATAGTCTGAGGACAGGCCATGGGCCCAGGATACTGAAACTGGAAATAGTTTCAGAGCTATGTCCCTATCTTCCCAGGCTGGACTATGAACTCCAGAGGGAAGAGAATATGACCTATTTGGCTCTGCATCCCTGGCGTCTAACACAGGACCTCATATCTACAAAAATACCTGCCATGGATTGAATGAACAGTTAAATGCACCAATGGAAGAACTTGTACATAGATGTATGCATGGATAGATGTACATAGGATACACACATGGATGGATGGTTGGAAGTCTGTGTGCATGGACTGGCAGAGATGGTAGGATGGATGGATATATGGTTGGATGATAGATAGATAGATAGATAGATAGATAGATAGATAGATAGATAGATGGATGGATGGATGGATGGATGCTGCTCAGCCTTCTCTTCCATCTGCTGCAGCTTCATCCTGAATGCAGCCAATGCATAAGACATCCACCATGTGTGGCCAGATCAGCTCAGGGCTCATCCCTGAGCTGGGAACCAAAAAGTTGGTACCCACTGATTGACAAACTGGACCTGATGGGCTCCTGAGGTCCAAAGAGAACTCAACAGCAGAATCTGGAGGCCTCAGGAGGAGACCTCAGGGCCACTGCTTAGCAGGGTGCCTAAGGGCATATGGCTTCACCTCTCTGGGCCCTGGCTGGGCTCGCTCCTGTCAGAGGCAATAATCACAGTACTCTTGTCAGCATCGGTGAAGGGGTGTGAGGAAACCCATGCCTAGTCCTGTGCCTGGCACCTCACAGACGCCTACCGTTTCAGTCCAGCTCTGCAAACAGCCTCAGCAAGGAGGCAGGCCCACCAGCTATATAGAAGACACAGTGCAGATGAGTCAGAGCTACTCTGGAGTCACACAAACTGAGGGCACAAAGAAGAGAGAGGGACTCATGATGACCCAGATACAGAAAGAGAGGACTTGGGAGGGCTGGACCTGGAAGACTCAGGATTTGTTTGTTAGGGCCAGAGCCTGGGCCACCCATCCACAATAGGCCAATTCAACAAAGTAATAGTGAAACACAGAGAAATGAGATTTATTTGGTCAATTATTTATTCAGTAAGCACTCCTGGTGAGGTACGGTCTTGCCCGTCACTGACCCATCAGTGATGGGCTCCAGTCTCTTCAAAATGGCCAACAAGCTTTTCAGACTGTATGAAATCTCTTTTCCTTGTGATAAGTTTTGCCTCTGGCTGGTAGCAGGATTCAGTCTTTTGTCTCTCCCAGCATGAGATTCCTGTGGAAATTCCAATTTATTGGAGGCCATTGTCTCAACAATCTAATAAGAAAGAGGAGGGTATAAGTTTCTTTAGGGTATCTTCATTCCTGCCAGTATGATTACACTTTGACCTGAAGAGAAAGGGTTAAAGGGGCCCCAAGAAGAGCCCTGGCCCAGGCCAAAGCCTGGAGGAAGAGCATATATGTCTAAGGAAAGGTAAGTCCTCTGGCATGGCTGCAACTGTGGGCGATGTCACTAGGGGAGTGAGCACGAGAGAAGGCTGCAAAGGGACGATTAGGATAGACAAGGCATGAAGGCAGGGTGAGAAGCTGAGACCCCTGAGCTTCCCAAGACATCTGAGCATCCTCTGGGATCCAGGCGGGTGGGGGTGAGAAACCTGAAGGGGTCATAGCCACGTTTTTGGAGGATATGAGACTCCAGCCAGCACACAGCATGGATGAGCAGGGAGAAGGGACAGGCAGACAGACAGACAGACAGACAGACACACACACACACACACACACACACAGAGAGAGAGAGAGAGAGAGATACACACAGAGACAGAGAGAGAGAGAGAGAGAGAGAGAGAGAGAGAGAGAGAGAGAGAGAGAGAAGCCCTGAGGTAGAAGGAGGGGAGGGAAAAGGCAAGCTAGGCACTGCAGAGAATGGGAACAGCCTCCTGTGGCCCTACACCCACTCCCCACCCCTACCCCAGGCTGCTGATCTAGACAGGTGATTAAGGCTGACATCAGGGAGGAGCTAAGCTTTTGGCAGCTGCCAGGCCAGCTGCTCCAGAAGCCAGGCTCAGAGCTCCACCTTAGCCCTCAGGTTTCTGCCCACACCTGTCCAGTGCTTAGGACCTTAGCCTTCGTGCCCACGGACCCTAGGGTGAAGCTCACCTGCTCCGGGAGAACTGAACCCTGAAGCCAAGGTTTCATGGGGAGT